>NC_000074.6:112725247-112985247 GCF_000001635.26 Mus musculus | reverse complement strand
CAAAGATCCAGGCTGATGAGGAAGCCACCATTTTAAATATTAACCAAGGGCAGAAGGTCTCTGGAAGGTCTCCAACTAACAATTAAATATTCTATCCAAAGAGACACAGCTCACTTTCTCTCTCAGTTCACATGACTTCAGAAAAACAAAGGGGTTACAGGATCCACCCTCCTCCCTTGTTTTCTGAAGGTAAATGCTAGAACTATTGGTGTGATTAGTATTGACAATTTTTATAATAAATAATGGTCAGAATTTCAAAAATAAGGATGAATTAGAAAACCTATTTTTATTCCTCTGAAAGGAAAACTATGTGCACCTGCATAGAAGGAGAAAAAAAATTATATTGAAGATGTTGGAGGTGGATTGAAATCTGAGGGCTATCATGGAGAACCAATAAATTGCAATTTCACTTTAAGTATACCATTTCACTAGTCCCCCTACCAGAAAAATCACAATTTAATAATATCTTATATCATTTAGTAAAATTCCCATTCAAATATCGAGATTAATCATAGCCCTCTCTCCCCATTTAACTGACATATCTGCTAACCCCCTGTGTCTGCCTTATAGAGAATTAGCGCATAACACACTCAAAAAGATTTTAAAGTCAGCCATATAACCCTAAGCATGGTTACTTTTATTAACAGAGCCACAGATTGCAAATGACAAAAACTGGCAGGAAAACAAGTTAACATCATGTGGTAGTGTTGGGGTTAAAAAACGGTGTCCAGGTCTGAGGAGAAAGCTCAGTCAATAAAGAACACGAGACCCGGGGTAGATCCTTAGAACCTCCATGGGAAAGTCAGACATGGGGACTTGTGATAGCAATCCCAGCACTGAGGACATGGAGGTAGGTGGATGCCTAATTTTCTTTGAGCAGCCACCTTTGCTTATTTGGTGAGCTCTAGTCCACTGAGAGATTCCCATCTTAAGAAAAAGAATAGGCAGACACTTCACGAATAGCAGCACCTATAATAATGCTCTGGACTCCTTATAAATGTTCATACATACCCACCGCACAAGAACACACACACACACACATGCGCGCGCGCGCACAGATCATGTATTCTAACATCTACATCAACAGTTTTGGCTCTATACGTTTCCTTTAATATGTCAAAACACAAAAGTAGTGAAGAGGTATAAAATATACTAAAATCCCCAGAGACTTTCATTCATAGCAGCAAAAGAAACAGGCTGAGTTCCAGCTAAAATCAAAATCTTAAAATATTTTATTCTGGTGATATAGAAAGTATATACAGAAATTTCCAAACAGAAAGAAGTAAATGAACACCAAACTGGCACACATACTCTGGCATGTATGGAGACCTTCTTTGACAAAAAATTTTAAAAAAAAGTAGTGAGGTATTATTATAAATGGCCCCTGGAAATGATGACTTTTTATTAAATGCTAATGGGAAAATTGAACTCCTGTAGGAAAAAATATATTCTTTGTTCAAAGCACAACACCAAATTCAAGTCCAAATGTACTAAACACCCCAATGAGTTAAGTTAATCTCACATGTCTGGGAAATATATAGGTAATTATCCTTAGGATACCAGGGTGAAGAAGATTTTCTTATACAAAGCAGCATGATTATTAATAAAATACTGTTCCATCCATGCAATAAAATAAATCATAAACAATTTCAAAACACAAGACCCAGACAGGGAGAATCTTTATAGCTTACTCAGGCAGCTAGTGTTAAAAAAAATCTAAAAATCAATAATGCACCAAATATGTATGAGTAATTCACCTGAAAGCAATAAGCATGTGAAAAGAAAATGTTCAACTTCAATGGTAATCAGGAAAAATGCAAATTAAACCCAGCGTTTCCTGTCACAGGCAGGAGAAACAGTATTGCATTCTCAGGGAATGTATCTTAAGAAAGAATAAACAGATTGTGCTGTTAATAGCTAATATGACAAGAGAGATAAATACATATTCTGCTTTGATATTGTTCGCAGGCTCTTTTTGGCTTCCTTTGCTACATCAATGTATTTATTTATTTATTTATTTATTTTACTATAAATAGTTTCAGGGACAGACAGCAAACGGGATATAATCAAAGCATGCCAGAAAATAATGCACACTGTAGTTTTAAAGGAATATAGAGCCTTGTAGCATCGTTGAACTGACAGTCCTACAGAAAACACACACCTCCACAAGAAATGTAGCCTGCAGGAAAGACAATCCGGCATATGACTTAACAAGGTGCTAATTAGATGAACAACAACAAGAAATGAGCCAGGAATATCCCTTTGGAGTGTTTTCGTATGCCAAATGAATGGGATAAAACGTTGAGGGTTTTAGTACAAAGTCAATGTACAATGTACCACTCAGCACTATCCTTTTGTGAGTGTTAATCTTGACACGTGGGTGGATGGAGCTTAGCTGGGTGGCTTGCAGATGAAGTCTCTTACATACTAGAGTAAACACCAAACAGTGGCTTTTGGTAGCTATTCACATGTGGGGCATCTTAACTAGGATGGTTAGAATAGGAGAGAAGAGAGCTTTGCTCTCTCCAGGAAAGCCATCCCTAAGTGTATCCTGGTAAAGCAGCAGACATAGCATCGATCAGAATGCTGTGGATCTTAACCCAGTTTGTCAGACGTCTTATATAATGTGGGTTGCCACAGGTCAAGGTTAAGGTAAAACTGGCAGCTTTCTGTGACTATCCTCCAAAATTAATGCCACCGCAATCCCTCTAGACAAGAAAGTCGGAAAGAACAACCCAGATTTAGGAGACCGGGGATGACTTAGAAGATGAAGGAAAAATTAAGTAAGAAGAAGGGGAATGGCCATGGCTATCTAGTTACCTTCAACTGTCAACTTGACAAAGCCTCCAGTCACCTAAGACAGGAGTCTCAATTAAAGGATTGCCCAGATCAGATTGGACTTGTAAGCATATCTGGGTGAAGAGTCGGGGGTTGTCTTGATTGTTAATTGGTATAGGAGGGCCCAGCCCACTGTGGACAACAGTCTCTGGGAAGGCAGTCTTGTGTTATCTAAGAACTGTAGCTAAACATGAGCTACAAATCCCAACAGAGAGGATGCTAGGAAGCAGCGTTCTTCCATGGTTTCTGCTTCAAGTTCTTGCCCAGATTTCATCCAATGATAGACTATAAGCTGTAAATGGAAATAAATCCATTCCTCTCCTTAGTTGCTTTTGGCCAGAGTGCTTTGTCATACTAGCAGAAAGGAAACTAGAACACTGCTTTAAAAGATGACTTCACTCCCAGGGCTATGTTATAAAGTGATGATGGCAGAGGCAACATCACCATATGTCATTGTTATCTGTAAATAATCAACCAGGACTTCGAATCTATTCTGAAACACGGGCACAGGCATGAACCAACCAAAGTCTCCATGCATGCTTGCATTGGAAAGAGTCCTAAAATTCATCCTATTGCAGAACTACCCATTTGGGTCTTTCAGAGTATTGTGGGAATTGGTAGTCAATAAAACCAGATGTATGGACTCAAATCGATTCTTTGAGATCAAATGGATTAAATTACTTAAAAGTAATCATGCGCCTTATAGAACTGCAGCCTAGGAATTACTCTATTCATTGTTTATTTAATTGAAAAGCAATTAATAAGTCCTAGTATACATTTCATTTTGATGCTTCAAATTATTTTATTTTTAAGGTGTTTTCAATCAAATAGTTAACTATGACCTCCTGCTAATACTATGTAATACTTAAGCTGTTCTTTACAATAAATTAGTGAATTCTATTATGAATGTAACCAGGGTCAGACAGTGGTGGCCCATGCCTTTAATTCCAACAGTTGAGAGTTAAGAAGCAGATGTATCTCTGTGAGTTTGAGGCCAGTCTGGTCTACAGAGCAAGTTTCAGCATAGCCAGGGATAAACACAAAACCCCAACTCAAGGGGGAAAAGGGGGAAAAAAGAAGGAAATAACCATTCTTATAAATAGCTGAAGTTTCAATAAATTAGTCTTTTTGTCTGCAGATCTATTCTTTCCCATCTGAAATTCAGTTTGAGACATTGCCTTCTTTTGACTTTTGACTCTGTCACCAGGGAATTCTGAGTTTAAAATAATATTTATTGTATAAATTTTTGGTGTTTAGAATTCATTCTTTATAATATAAAAGGACTACCTTGTAATTTTTGATATAGTGCTCTCTCTTCTCCCCTCCTTTGTCTAAGGCACACGTGGAAAGAATACTATAATATCCAAAGTATCAGAGTGTTACAGAGACTTTTTGTTCTGTTCCTGGTGCAAAGAAAATTCAACTGATCTTTATCAGTCTCTTATGTGTTTATATAGATCAAAACTATTTCTCAGAGCAAAACAATGGATTTCAAAATAAAAGGCAACACAAACTCTCCCTGCCTGTCACCTACCTGCAACAAAGGTGGATGATTAACTCTTGCAAGCATGGGAGACAAGAACAGATTCCTGTGGCCACACATTCTTATCCACTGTCACTTTTTTTTATTAGATATTTTCTTTATTTACATTTCAGATCCTATCCCAAAAGTTCCCTATACTCTCCCCCCCCCCTGCTCCCCTACCCACCCTCTCCTGCTTCTTGGCCCTGGCATTCCTCTTTACTGGGGCATATAAAGTTTGCAATACCAAGGGGCCTCTCTTCCCAGTGATGGCCGACTAGGTCATCCTCTGCTACATATGCAGCTAGAGATATGAGCTCTGGGGGTATTGGTTAGTTCATATTGTTGTTCCACCTATAGGGTTGCAGACCCCTTCAGCTCCTTGGGTACTTTCTCTAGCTCCTCCATTGGGGGGGGGGGGCTGTGTTCCATCCTATAGATGATTGTGAGCATCCACTTCTGTATTTTCCAGGCACTGGCATAGCCTCACTCGAGACAGCTATATCATGGTCCTTTCAGCAAAATCTTGCAGGCATATGCAATAATGTCTGGGTTTGGTGGCTGATTATGGGATGGGTCCCCGGGTGGGTTAGTCACTGGATGGAGAAATGTTGTTTTAATGTTAACTGTGATATATGGAAAAATCTCAACCAAATATAGCTGATTAGTAATAAGGACCCTCATGTATTTTAATAAGATATAGAAGAATTCTTATCCAATACAGGAAAATCCTTCTCAAAATAATTTATACTATGTTTTTCACAACTATCTTGAAGTGTCCACACTATTTTAAAGGGCATATACCTTCATATACAACAGAAAATATAAGTATTTGGCTACTTATAGACATATTAAAAGCCAGTGTTTACCAATAATTTCTAGATAACTCAGTTCACTTAACCCTCCCATGCTATCCACTTCAAAAAAATCAAACCATGGATTGATGGCTTCATTTTTGAAGCATCATGGAAATTGCCAAAATAATTTTTCAACCTAATGGGAAAAATAACTTTTCTTTCCATCATGGGACATACAGGTCCTTCAATCTTGTTCAGATGAAGGCATAGAAATACCACTTAAGAGTTCTTGCCTTGGGGAAATACCACTTCCTCAAGGGTGATGGAAGTTGTCATAGAAACAACCATAATTACAAGAAGCATGGCTATTGGTGGAAAAAATGTTACCTTAAAATGGTCCCCACCTCCTCTTAGAGAAGCTAAGTGGTTTCTCAGAAGTGAGTTTTCTTTTTCAAGACTATGCAAAGGTTACTGGCTTCAGCTTTCTACTCTCCAGAGTCAGGCTTTTTGTTGGTTTTCTAATTTTTAAATGTCTTGATGTTCAGATGCTCAGCTTAAATCAATGCCCTTCATTCTAAACTTGTTTCTGAAGACTAGGGCCTCTTCTCACAAGGTGTTGAATCACCTGCTCGAGACCTAAGAATAAGATTTTAGAACATGTGTGACTTAACAGAGTAATTTGTATCTAGAAGGAAAAAGCCCATGATATCTCCCAAGGTGAGTAATTATTTTCAATCGTATTTATCCTTGGTGTATTCAGAGTTAACAGAAAAATCTTAGGAATATAACAGGAAGAGATGCATGTAAATACCTAATTTATTTTTCTCAGCCTGAATTTTTTGCTTGTCATTTCTCTTACACAAATGCTATTTCTTCCTTTCTGCATAATAGTTTTAGCATATTAACTTCTTGATGACCTTAACTCTCTATAACTTTGTTTCTATGACCACTTCATAAATCTTCAGAGTTTTGTCTAATGTTCAAATTATTCACACACACACATTTATTTTAAATGGGTTATGTTCATTCATAATAAATTAGCTCACTTTAATATGTTTCATGGTATATTTTAATATTCACCCCTATAACAGTAAATATACCTATTTTAAATTGTATAACCTCAAAGATATGGACATATTACAGGTATTCACAATTCTGATATTTAATTTTTAATAATTTATCCTGATTTCTTCCAAAGATGATTTATAGCAAGTTTCAAAAATATGTAGAGTCTGAATTAGTTATATGGAGAGTGAAAGTACACTAGATTAATGAGAATAATTATTATGTATTAAATAATGATTTTTTAGAAATTAAGTTATTTTTAAAAAGGAAAAAGAAGCTAAAGCCCCCAGAAAGAAGGTGAAGTCTATGAGCACACTGACCTCTGCACAGCCGAGTCCTAGAGAGAGATGCACCATAAGCAGGTGCTCATGGGAAACGACATCATTCCTGTATCAGAAGCAGCCCCCGGTGAGGCTCTCAAAACAGATCTGATGAAAAACTCCTCACCCTTTCAACACACCCATACTACAGCACGTAGGCTTCATCTTGTTTCATGTTCCAAGCCCTCATTAAGATGCAGTGACACTAGTGGAAAGCAGTGTTTCAGGTAAAAAGGTCCCATGGTGGTGGCAGAAGACCGTGTCTCTGGTTCATCTCATCTCCAGGTTAATGGAGAAACAGAATTTAGAGAACTTGGGGAGATAGGACTAATTGCCTCAGATCTAAAGGTACCATTCCACTCAATTAAAGCCTCTGCTAATGTGTATTGCAAAGCTAAGACTTCAAGAAATGTTCCAAATGGTCTTAGATGTTTCCTAATGATAGCATATGCATATTTTTATTCCATCAAGAATCACAAAATAGAGCCTTGTGGCCCTGGCTCACGCAAATTTCTATTTCAATTATGAAGACAAACAGACACCAAACTCTCTGCTCACTTTCCACCTGAACTGATAACTTAAGCTTACAGTCATATAATGTTAACCAACTGGGAATGGACATGGCTACAACTTTCATCACTCCACTAGGTGTGTTTACATCCTTCCTTTGTCTAGGGGGATCTGGACATGAACCTGGGAAGGGACTTTATCTAAAGGTAGTCTCTCTGTTTGTGACTGTATAGTATACGCATTTTATGTATGTAGTAAAGGTTATATATTCCACTTTGCCATGTTTTTTTTTCCTTTTGCAAAATGATTAAAAATTTCCACACTCAATATCTTTAAAATTTGCAAATTCCATTTACTTATGTGTAAATACAAAACTAACCCAAGGATGGGAGATGAAGCGAGTGACTGGTGTTTCTGACTTTTGATGTACCCATACTGAGCAATAAGACTTCTTCAAAACACTTATGCTTTTATTTTGGAAAGCTGTATTTATTTTTATACTAACTGGTTGATACTATTATATGATTCTTCGGGGAATTGACAAGCACAGAATATATGTACATAGTGTGTTAGTATTTTTGTTGTTGTTGTTATGATAAACTATCTTAACCTAAATGCAAGTTAGGGAAGAGGGGATTTATTTTAGCTTATATAGTTACATAGGAGGTGTAGTCCATCAGGATGGAGGAGACATGGCACCAGGCAGGCATGAAAGCAGGAGCAGGAACCTAGCTGATCACATTCCTAGCACATACAGGAAGCCAACAAGAAGCTTACAAGAAGTGAGGCCTGCCTGGTTATACAACTTTAAAGCCAGCCCTAGTGATATACTTTTTCCAGATAGATACTTCTTAAAGGTTCTATAACGTCTCCAAACATCTCCAGCAGCCAGGGACCAAGTGTACAAACACAAGACCCTATAGAGGACATTTCTTATTCACACCAACAGAATTGGAAAGGGAAGTTTGTTTTCTTAGGTATCTTTGTCTGTTGGTTGGATTTTTTTTAAACTCACTTCACAAAGTCTTCATCGCCCACTCTCTCCAAAACAAACTAACTTTAAATATTTTTCCCTCTGAGTTGACTACTCCCTGTTCATCTGGCATTTCAAAATTGCTAATCCTGTAAAATATATGTTTTTAATTATAAACCTCAAGTAATGGGTGCAATGTCCCAGAAGGGTCCAACTTACATTGCAGTTGAACTGAAAGCTCTTGTTTGTATCAGTCTTTCCATGTGGCTCACTACCATGGTGAATTAACCTTGCCCATTTAACTCACAGTCTATCTTCTCCCTATAGATTCTATACCTCAACTCACATGGGGCAAAACCCTATCTTTGTTTGATCCCATCTGGTTTGAAAGGTATAATTTAAATGCACAGTTGCAGGCCACATTAAATGGTTTCATCAGGTGGGGCCAACCTTAGCTCTTGACCTGGGTTATTCCATAATGCTTTTTTTCCACCCTTACCTAGGAAACAATTTTGTACTATTTACCCCAAAACACAACCTTCTCAGGGAATGTGTTTATTTTCCAAGTCGAAGAAAAAAATAAGACCTGAGTGGAGGACACAGTCAGAATACATGTCCTTTGTGCTCATGCTGTAACTGGAGACTGCATCCAAACAACTAATGACTCATTTGATGACTAAAGAAACACTCATTTGTGCGGTTATGGTTTTTATGAGTTAGGAATCTGGGTTCAGCTAAATTGGACCCTCTCCCCACCCAGGGCTTCCCACATGGCTATAATCAACTTTTCCTCTGATACTGTGATTCTCCCATGATGTCTAACCTAGACAAAGACTTTTGAGCTCATTCATGATGTCACTGTTTGCATCTCATTCCCTTTCAGATGCTGAGCTGAGAGCCTCAAGTTACTAGAGAGCTGCTAAATGTGGTCCTCCGTTCCTTGTGATGGAGACCTCTCCAACGACAAAAATTGTTTGGCCATAGCCAGCTGGGAAAGAATCAGTTACTAATATGGAAGTTAGTGTTCTGTGTCAAGTAATTACAGAGCAGACAACCAATTTTGGTCTCTGCCATATTTTCTTATTTTGATGCAAATGACTACGCCAGTCTGTGTTGACAAGTGGCTTGTGCGTGGCAGAAAAGATCATCAGAGACCATCTTAGACACTGCTTGCTGAAGATTCATTGTAACAGCCACCCCCTCCCAACATTATAGACATACATGTCCATTATCAGCTTGTGCAAGCTTGGTCAGTGGACAAGTAGCTGTTTCACACAGGAAAACATCTGTTTCTATAGAGGCAGCAAACACAGTCTGGGCCAGACACAAAACCACAAGCTTTTATCTGTTTGGGCAGCATTACAGAGCTGGCTGCTACAGGTCCACTTTTCCTAAATTGACTTGGCTGGGGCAAGAATTAGATTTCAGAGAGAATCTTTGCACATAATGGCCTTTTAGATATTATATGAAAGGGTAACTGTGGCCCTGTAATTTATTCCTCCCTCCTCAGGGATCCCTGAAGACGTTTGACCCTGACCAGAATTCTTTGCAAATATCGACTGATCCACTATACTAACTGAAAGATAAATGAGGGTCCAAAAGGGTTCTGCTGTGCACTGATTACAGATCTGGAAATGACCTCAACCTCGGCATCCTATCCCAGTTCATTTAGATTGTTTATATTAAATCCAGGGCTGGGCTGATGCATGCAAGTTATACACATAGCCAGAACAAAGGTAGGTGCCTACCACAATTCTACAAGTTGGAAGTCTTCCTGACTAACTTGTCTGATGCCCTTGCCAGAATTCAAAACCATATCTGTTGTGTGGGAAAGTATCCTATGGGTTGGGCTCCCAGATGCTGTACATATAAATGGTCCTATTTACTATGTTGGCAATTAGTCAAAGCCTAGTGCTGGCTAAGTTGGGGTGATCTTTCTAAAACAGAAGTAAGACTAAGGATTGGTTTAGTAATAATTCAAGTGAGATGTTTATTTTTCAATGGCTTTAAGTAAGATTTACTTGGCATACAGTGACACATACACACACACACACACACACAGTGAGTCATTAATAACACTTATGTGATATAACCTTGCAACTGGAAAGATAAAACCTAAATGTTTGGTTATGATCCCTGATGTCCTAAAAAAGCTTCTCAAACTAACTGTATATGATTTATCACAGACAAGTACAACTCCAATCATAAGAGATCCGACAGGGTATATAGTATTATGTACAGGGAGGCTGAGTTCAGACTAGTTCTGAGTTTAAAAGTAATCATTTCAATGTTAAATCAGTGTGAGATTTGCTTACTCAGCACTCAATGCAAGAATCCAGGCCACTAAAAAGTGGCCAAGAAACAATACTTCAACCTTTGGCTTCATTAGCTGTTTACACATAGTCTTCCATGACCCACGTGGAAGGCAGAAGAATAACACCCCCCCCCAAATCAGGAGGTGAAACTAGGAAGACACTGGAATATCCGAATAGACAGAATAGACTATGGCTAGCTCTGATCTAAAGAGTGTGTCCTGAGAGAGCAACCTCTAGTGTTAATCTTTTCCTGTGAGCATAATTGGGATGGATGGAGAATCATGCTCCCATATGTTTGAACGTCAATATTCCACAGCCACGTGCTGCTACCAGTCTCAACTGGTTTTGATTAAATGCCAAATGACAGCCTTTACAATTCCCCAAGACTGCATGGAAGAACATACAAAATAATAAAGTTGCCACAGGTATGAAAGAGTACTAATATTCTAACTAGCTGTGCCGATTGAAGTAAATTATTGATCCCCACTAAATGTTTTTTATAAATCGGCATGTGATGAATTATTTATATGTACTTATTGCATATAATGTGGGATTTGATGTATTGGAATACTAGTTACTGTAGCTATTAAGGAAGGCAGTATGTATGTTCATCAAGGAATTATAAATAGAACTACTCTATGACCCAACAATTCTACATTTGGTTCTGTAGTTAATGGAAATTATCTCAGGGTGGCAGAGGCATCGGCACCCTGTGTTCACTGCAGTGTATGTCACAATAACTGAGAATGAAAACCAACTCATGAGAACCACCCCAACCATTTCTTTCCAGTAGCACTTGTCAAGCCAAAAAGCAGAACAGGCGACTTTTTGGTGCTGATAACAAACCATTTGTAATTCATACAGTCAATCCATCCATAACATAAAATGTGCCATAGAAAGTATTTTTAAAAATGCACCAAATGGTGGCAGGTAGAAGAGAACAGAGATCTGAATAGACCCAGTTTGTGTTTTGTTTTTGTTTTGTTTTTTTCTGCCACTCAAGAACAGTTTGCGCTCATGTGGGACATCTCCAGGTCACTTTAGCATAACTTGTGAAAGGCATTGAATTAACCAACATGCATCATCTTCTCACTTGGATGCACCTGGTCATCTTAAAAACCAGTATGAACAAGTTGATGATAGCAATGCCCTTGTGATTTGTGATTGCCTCAAGAGGAGAAAGAAATCGGGGAAGATATAGATACTGGTCACCCACCTGTCACTAAAGCAAGGCAGAGAAACCCCACTCACACTCAAGCCTCCTTCACTCAGCCTGTACAATTTAGCAAAGAACCAAAGCCAAGACCAAGAGTCTCTTTCTTCCTCACACTGTAAAAAATAATTTATAATCAGATCTTGGCTCTGACACTTAGCCCAGAGACTGGAGAATCTGTTTGAGTTATGGCAAAAATCACATCTCCCTTTCGGGGATATTGTTAGTCCTGCTTGCAAAGTCACCAGAAAGAATTCTGAGATTGAATTGTGCCCTGACAGAAACAAGCAAATAAAAGATTTATAAAGGGCTGTCAATCAGACAACACCTCCCGAGCCTATGACCCGAATGCACAATGATTGCAAAGGTGTCAGCGGCTGGAACACACGCAGACCAGAGCCTTTGGCAGAAATCGATACTGCGGCTTGGTGGAGAAGGCAGAGATTTTGGACTTGAAAGTGGTCCGAGGCAGCTGCCTAACACAGTCCTTTGGAAACATAATTGAGAGTTTACTGCTGGGCATTTGCAGAAATTGTGCCTATCTCGGGAAAACCGGACAATCTTGAAATCAGCACCAACCACCATGACTTCCTGATATCATTCAAATCGAAGAAGCCTCGCCACGGGAGCTACTGGATAAATAGAAACTGTATACTTAAGAATGAGTCTACGTTGCACTTCTTGTGTGCACATGGAGGTGTGATTGCTCCACAGTCAGTTAAAAATAGAAAATATATTCTAAAAAAAACAGTGGGTACCAAATTTCACAGCACTCATGCCCAGGTTTCTTGATTGCATTCGAAGCCAATGGAAAGTGCTCAACCACACTCTAAGGGATGAAGATGCTATAAACTCCATTGTGGGAACCTCAGGTTTCTCTCCTGCCCATATCAAAGGCTGCTTATTCAGGACTCCACCTCTCCAACTCAGTATCTAAAGCTGTTAGCAGCCAGCCTGCCTTCCTGTCGGTTTACCCCCTTCCCTTCTTTTGTAGAAGAAATGCTTATAGTGCATTTTCAGCAGCCTGAAAATGACTCGCTAATCCAAGCAGAGACGCCAGAGGGCGCTGTCTTTCAGGCACCTGCTCATGCTGGTGATCAAGCCGCAGACAGCCTGAGGACACAGAGCCTGCATTTCAAAAACAACAAAAGTTGGCTTACCAGCAACTCTGGAACTATCTGCCCTTACTCAGAATATTTAAATAATAATAAAATCATATGTAGTTCACAGACGTGGGTGCATATATACCAATGAGATAGGCAGGGGCTATCTAACAAGGTTTATGTTACATAACAGCCCACAAAGTGTCTGGAATTTGAGTAATATAAGTGACAGGTCATACATGTAAAATATTTATAGGATTCAGAGGACAGTACCAAAAAAGTGTAAGTGTTCTTTCCAATAACGTTATATTGATTACAGTTTGAATTACTATTATCCTAAATCTTCTTAGATAGATAAAATACATCACTGAAATTAATGCAATCATTAGGTAAGGGCTGTGGGCCCAGATCAAATAAGATGTCCAAACCACTTCCTCGCGGGAGCTCCAGGAACACTGAAGAAAATGGGGTGGGAAGTACAAAGGAGTTGGAGGCATGGTGAAGGGCTGTGAAATGCTATTCTCTCTATGAGATATGACCATTGGCAATCACGAACTCATAAAAACTGTAGTTACCTGCACTGAGTTGACACAACACTGACCCTATCAAAAATTAGTTAAGGAAAGGAGAGGTGGCTCAAATGACCCTTTTCCTCTGAACTATTGGCAATTGATAGAGTCTAGGAGGTAGAACCCATTACTGTCAGTCGTGTGCCCACTGCTGAGTCCAGGATGCTCCGGGGAATGACTCTAAAGCCATGATCATACAAGTGACCCTGGTTAATCACAGTGGGAAAAAAAAAAACCAAAGCAAACAGCCACTAACTTGAGAGAGAGATTTGTGAGGAGGATTGTGGTTAGTAGGGGTCGAAGGCAGGTGGGGACTGGAGTGGTTGATACTGTATGTGTATATATGCAGAATTATCTAAAAACAACTGAAAAATTAATGCATTCATTTCAATCTTTCCTAGTGTGATTCCAAAGACCTTAAATTTCTTGTCAAGTCTGCACTAATATCTCCTAATTAGTATTGATTAGTTAATTATAAATAACCCTGTATGGGCTTTAGGAAGACCAAGTTGTAGAAGATAGTGATATAGACCAAAGCAATGCTTGAGAGAGATAAATACATACTAGCTGATAGACCAAAAGTGTGGCCACTTCTCCATGCTAACTTCTTCTACTTATTGGCTCCTCTTTCTTAGAAGCACAATGTTCCCTAACAAAGAAAAAAGGAATTGGGGAGATCTGTCATCTGGTAAGCTGCCTCTAGGGAGGGAAGAGGAGATGGGATGGACCTGCCTGTGTCCTTTCTTCACAGTGAGTAAAGTTACAAAACATCCTTTAAGGGAGTCTGAAATCCTCTCAGAAAGGAGAAGGAGAAAAGGATGGACATTCCATCCAGGAAGGCATTCATAATATTTAAGAGCCAGCTAGACGGAGCTGAGTTTGGGATGCAGACCTAATGTCAGCAGTGACCCAGCAAAACTAGGCAGCAGGAAGTATGATCAAGCATGGGATAAGAGCTGAACATAGGCAGCCCCTCACAAGCTAAGTAAGGAGAGGCTCATATCTTTTTAAAACTCAATACACATACATGCTTACATTGAGATTGGTAATTAGGACTGTTGACACAACTAGTTTACAAAATAAAAGCATGAAATAGATGTGAAAGATATTCAAGCCACAAGGGAACAAAAAAAATGAAATTTGATAAATATCTAATCACAAAATTGGGTTAGAAGTGATTGCATACAAATCAGAATAGCTTCGTTACTGGTCTCTGGAACAGACTGCTGTGGGAGACATGGCAATGTTACAAATGGGTGTGCATTCAATGTCAAACCAAAATGGGCCATCAGAACAAAATTTTAATTGACACATGTTTATGATTTCAACTTAGAAAACAGTCCCTTACATACTTTCCTGCGTTCATCCGAATTTATTTTATTTCAAAAATGTTTATCAAAAACCTACTTTCCCAAGTTTCACTTTAGAAAGACCAATAAAATTCTATTGAAATTCTTCTCTACATTTGTTCTAGAATCTGGAGAGATGTCAAACAACCCTCAGGAACTAGAGTTCCAGGAGAACCTAAGGCTCTGCTCTAGCTTCTGGCACATGCAGATGTGCATAGGCACACACAATGTGTGTATATGTGTGTGTATGTGTGTGTGTGTGTGTGTGTGTGTGTGTGTGTGCGAGAGAGAGAGAGAGAGAGAGAGAGAGAGAGAGAGAGAGAGAGAGAGAGATCTTTGTAAAAGAAACATTGCATAGAGACATTGAAATAGCTCTGTGGGTAGAACGCTGCCATGTGATATTAGACCTTGGTTACATTTCGCTTTAGTATCTTCTTAGTTGTGAACATCTGAGGTCACCTGATACTTGCTCAGAATAAGTAACAACAGACTTACAGAATACTTCATCAAGGTCATCTTTGTAACCATAATATTATGGGACAGTAGTTCAGGATGTTGCCTTGTCCTGCTCATCCTCTGGAATGAGGAAAATATTTTGTTATATAGGAGACATAATGTTAACCTCTGAGTATATTTCAGAGTTGAAAGCCATTGGAGAGACATCCAATTTCAATGGTACATCCACCCATCTTCCAATTCTACTGGGGCTAGGCTATTGGAAGGAAAGGGGAAAGAACCCCAAACGTATCCTACATGGATGGAAAAGGACACTTCCAGACAATGTAAGGTTACTGAGTAAAAGCATCAATGCCAGGACTGGGCTACCTCTCTGCTCTATGACATGTTGGCTAGAGAAGCCACCAAGTCCCTACCAACCATAAAGGCTATTGCCACTGCTCTTGGTTGTATGCCAAACTAGATGGTAAGACCCTATTGCTGAAGACATTGCTTGTGTGTACTGTGACTGCAGGACATGGAGAAATTAAGCTTAGACTACACTAGAAGCTCCTCCCAGCTGGCTGGTTTTTACAGTGCCAGAGATGTGTATACAGGGCGCTGATCAGCAACTGTCAGCAACACTCCTGCTTAGTATGGACTGTGTGTGCTAAAACACCAACATGCCAGGAAGGGTATGCCTGCTCGTGTGATAGTTGCTCCACTAATCCTCTATGGTGAGTGGAATTAACAGCCTTCTGATTAGATTTAAGACCAATCCCACAAGAGGCAGTTTACATCTGGTACTGTAAGGCAAGACAAAAATCTTGTGGCTGGGGAAGTCCTAGGTCCCGATGGGGAAGCAGTTTCTCTTGTTTCATTATATGGGTATGATGAACCCATAGATCTCCTTGTTGTCAGTCCTAACTCATGACCACTGCCAAAGATGTCCAAAACAAGTGACCATTGCTTTGACATGGTGGCCTAACTCTTACCCATAGGTGGACACCTAGATCGAGGCAGGTTTTGGGGATACATCTGGCATTCAGCCATTTCTGCTCCTGTTTAAGTAAGGTGATCTTTCCAAGGCTTGGGGCTCATGGTGGAAGAGGAGGCAGAGAGGATGTAAAAGCAGGAAGGGGTAGAAAGCTGTGTAACTGCTTCCTCAGAGATCAGAACATCCCATCCTACAGGGAAGCTCCTTGAGACAGAAGATAAACCACTCAATATAGTTTCAGAAAGTTCCTGAAATTGACCAAATCAAATAGCACCCCACCCCCATCATAGTGTAAACAAGCCAAACTGGAAAAAAAAAAATCTGAGACCTGACCAGGAAGAAATAGGCCTAGAAGAAAAGGAAAGGAAACCAGCCAAGAGGCCTAGAAGAGATTTAGATTAGATGAGTCACTCGGAACGGACCCTCTCCAATCTGTGGAGCTGCTTACAAGCTATGCAGCGTGTGCCAGGATCCCAGTATTTTTGAGCTATCATCCAATGTAGAGGTGGGCTTTGGTAATACAACTGTCTTTGGTAGTTTCTGATCCTGTAAATAACTCCCCACCCATATTACTGAACATAATCCCAGTAAAACTCACTGGTTCACGAAGTTTGACTTTAATGATACCCATGCTTTGACCCACTGCGGACTTCCTAGTTGGGATCATTAGACAGGTGTTATGTCTCCCGGGGAAAAAACTTGGTCACAGAATGTGGGACCCAGATTTGAATGCGTCTTTTGAGGGAACATGACTGACTCCATGACAACGTTCTAGCTGTAATCTGCAATGATCAATGATGCTACAGGCCCCCAAGACCAGCTCAGTTTGTGCTCCAATCATCAGTAGAGGAATTCAGAGGACTGATGGCTACAACTTCTCAATGCAATGAATACAAAGAGTAATCAATAAAGTAGAAGGTCATGGAGGAGATATTTGTAAAAGAAAAAAATTTTAAATCAAGCACAAGCTTTCAAGTGCTCCAGCTCAAGTGGCTGCCTATGGCTCTGAGCTGTGTGATGACATATGAGATATGCTCACGACCAGGAAGGCTCTCCAGAATATCAATGCATAGAGTGTTAATTTGTGTCAGGTCACATACAAATCCTCTGCTTGGTCTGTACCAGAATTCCAGACACTTAGGGAGAGCAGGTTTCACATAATAATATTGATAACACACACACCATGCACCGGGAATCCCCTTAAATACATTGGAAAGCGTCACCACAGTGAAGGGAGATCTCCACACGTCAAGCTCCCCACAACAAGGAAGCCCTTCCTGCAGGCTCTCCTGAAGTGACAGGCTCTACTAGGTGCCTTCCTACAAATCAATGAAACAGGAGAGCCAAATTTTATCTTTTAAAATTTGTCTCCCCTCTGAAAACATTGCATCGTTTGGTGAACTCACGCACGTATGTAGTGATACGGGTGTCATAAGTTATCACAGGAAACAGAACATATTAGAAAAGAAAGGCTGATTTAGACCCAAAATGAAAACAAGTGCTCATGGGTATTTATGTTCTACTCGTGTTGGTATTGATACTACTAATAAACATCTGTTCTTTTTAATTTTTTTATTTGAAATCTCTTTTTGTACATTTTCTCCTGTTCTGTGAGAATTTTGAAGCTCTATCTTCTTGTGATAAGACACGGGACCAAAAGCAAATTAGAGGGGAAAGAATTTATTTGATTTACACTTTTAATAACAGCGATTTCATCATTCAATAACATTGAAAAGGCATCTTTTTTTTTCAATGATGGTATTGAAAAAGTCAGGGGAGGAGCTTGAGGCAGGAGCTTTAAGCAGGAACTGTGGCGGAGTACTGTCTACTGGCTTTCTCCCCTGGCTTGCTCAGCTTTCTTATAGAGATGAGGGCTACCTGCCGAGGGGATGGTGCTACCCACAGCAGAAGGGGCCTTCCTACATCTATTAGCAATTAAGAAAATTAAGACATGCCCACAGGTCAATCTGATTGAGGCACTTTCCCAGTTGAGATACCCTCAGGCAGCTCTAGGCTATGTCAAGTTAGCAGCTGAAGCCAAAGAGAGAACATGTATTCTCTTAGGAATGAGATCTTTAATCACAACAGCGCAAATTATATGGTCTCAGTAAGAAAATATCATTCACATGGGGTAAAAATTGGTTCTTATAGAGAAAAACAATTTCTTCTTTGAATATATGAAGTATGTGTTGTACATACAAATGTGTAGATATCTATGACAGTACAATTCTATGGAAGAGGCAATATCTATCTATTGCTGTACATTTTTCTGTCACATACTGCTCACAAAGATTCAAATCAAGCTGTTATTACATCTTACCTCTGGAATTAAGTGACAGATTAGATAAAATTCCTGATTTGTAAACTTCGTTTTTGTAATATTTATATAATAGTGTAATAAGCATAAATCAATTCTGTTAGGCACAAAGAATCAGCAAAACATCCACCCATTTGTCTTGAAGACATATGCATTAAAGTCAGATACATTGTGGAACTTGGGGCTTCAAAAATCAAATCTATGGATCCATTTGTGGTTAGAAAAATCAATGAAAAGTTTCCTAGTTGAAGGAGAAAGTTTAGCAGAGGAAGAGATAAACCCAAGATATATCGTTATGTAGGGAGTTGTGTTTTAAGTAAAGCGACTGGATTCAAAGGCATTGTTACATCAATCTATAAACAAGATGAGTCTATGATACCCACAAATATACATGCCTAGACACAAATGTACACAGTGCCCATACAATGGGACTCTTGAGAAATTGACTGACAGGACCATGAGTTAAGGTTTAATTAATGTCATGGTAGTTTTAAATATCAACTTGACAGAACCTAGAATCACATAGGAAAAGACTCTCAGTGATAGGTTGTCTAGACCCAGTTGATCTCCATGTCTGTTAGTGGGACATGGTTCTGACTTCCTTAATGGATGAGAAGACATAGACTGAAGGTGGGGAGCACCATCCCTTGGTTTGTGATCCTAAACTGGATAAAAGTAGAGGAGAATGGCTGAGCTCAGTTATGCATGTCTATACATGTCTCTGTTCTTGACCATGAGTGTGACTGACTGCTTCAAGGTCCTGCCTGGACTTCTTTGCAGCAATGGACTATAACCTGGAACTGAGGGCAGAACACGCTCAGTGTTTGTTTGTTTTTTCACTCTCAGTTGTTTTGCTCAAGTGTTTTACCACACAACAGAAAGGGTACTAGCACAAATAATTATGACACCTGTTTGGTCATGTTTTACTAACAAAATCTGCTCTGTAAGAGCTTATCTTTTCGCCATCAGTTAATATGGAAGATCAAGCCAAAAATACAAGGCCTAAGGAAGTACGAAGCAGATAGGTGACTGATGGCTTTGCATTGTCTGTTTCCAAGGGTGCTTTTATTACAGCATATCTTTACACATAATCAGATTAATTTTTCATCCTTTGCATGTTAGAATTTAAATTTTCAATGCATAATAAGAATCTTGCCAAAAAATAAGTTATGGGTCTCGTCATTAGAAAGCAAATCAGACTAAATATGACTGCCCATATAATCATAAATCACTGGCTATCACAAACCTGAGGCAGGTAAGACATTTTCATCTTTCAAGTGGAGGAAAGATATTGCAATGAAGAGAAATAGCACAGAGCTTCTGAATTCCAGGCTTCATTTTCAGAGTTTTCTTCAGAAATATATCTCAGATTAATTCATCCTACAAAAATCATATTGATGTTTTCACCATTGTTTATTATTAGTAATTAAACACGTGTTTTGCTGAGTTTCTTTTAAACCATATTTATGCATCTGTCTCTCAATTTGTACCATTAAATCTTTACTTCCTCTAGGCAGAGAAACCTATTTTCCTACCGCACTGAGAGTACCTTTGCATCTTTTTCTTCCTCATATCAAGTGGCTTTCATGTTGAATTTGTCTTGCACATTACACATCTATTGTTCTATATCTAACCATGTTGTTGGGTATTTTTATATTTCACATATAAATACACTTTATAATGCCAGCATCACTAGCCAAAATTATATAAGCAGACCCATGTACTTTGTGTAAATAAGAATATAATTTGATGGAATTTTAGGAAAAATAATCTACTAAATATAAAGGTTTGGGAATAATATTAACCACAGCAAGACACGATGTCTTTGCAAATCTGAAAGTTCTGCATTCATTAAGACCTTACATCTTTTTAAATCATTCATCATATTGGAGACAATCCCATGAAAAGAGCCTATAGACATTTTGAGAGCTATTGGTGATCTAATACCAAACTATCTTTGACCATCCCAAAGCCTGGAACAGGCAAATACTGAATGAAGCTGGAGGAATCATCTAATTTGAACAACCTAATTTGAAGACTTACAAGGCTATAGTAATCAAAATTGCGTGGCATTGGTAGAAAAGTAGAAATGAAAACACAGTGAAGGAAATGCTTTCTTGAAAGAGTGTGATATGGTAACGAAAACCGAGTTTTAGTAAAGTTATGAAGATTTTTTTCTCAACAAATTTAGTTGGAAGAAATTCATAACTAAATAAATAATCTCCAAGAATCAGCTCCTTGATAGGTTATTCAATCCCAGTGGTCAGTCTGAAACACATATACAAGCAAACAGTGCTAAATAGACTCAGGATCTCTCTCTCTCTCTCTCTCTCTCTCTCTCACTCACTCACTCACTCACTCTGTGTGTGTGCCTGTTTAAAAATGATGAAGAAGTGGTGGATTTGTATAAAATTCTTAATATTTTTTAAAATTAAAAACATATTTTGCTCTTTATTTTATTTGCTATTGACCAAATTAAAGCAAAATTGATACACTCAAGCTATTACTGTATTCTCACCAACACAATAATTTCTATATTGATCAACAGCAGGTACATAGCAGACAGGAATCTGATGTTTCAGATGTGAATAACTCATCAAAATTTTAAAATCTCATCTTCAGTGAGACAGTAAAAATTTTATAATTGGACTTGAATCAAGAATAAATTAGTAATCCTGAGAACTACAATTCAATAAGCAGGCAAGCAACCCACTTTCACAGTGTGTAAAATATTTGAATAAGTAATTCACAAAACAAGATTTATGAATGTTAATAAACTCAAGAAAAATGAAAAATGTTTTAATCATCAGCAAAATACATATTAATGTGCTAAACTTTCTCCAAGATTGCTGAAATATAGGTATTCTAATATTAAGTGTTCATCACTGTGTTGAACAACTGGAAATCCTATGCATTTCTCATGAGGATGTGAAGTTAGGTAACCTGTGTGGAAAGAACTTTGGCAGTTCCCTCTGTATATGCTGACTATATGTGTGAGCATATGTCATGGTGGTTAATCTCTAGGAAATTATCCTAGAAAAATTAAAATACTTATCTATGTAAATATTTCCACACAATTGTTCACAGAAGCTTTTCCCCAATAAATCAAAATGAAAACACTTCAATATTCATCAATCAGCAAATGGATAAACAGGCCAATATATTAATGCTCTACTTAGAAGCTGATGAAATGGCTCAGTAGATAAAGGCACCTGCCACCAAACCTGAGAATCGGAGTTTTGTCCCCAGGCCATATGGTGGGAGAAGAGAAGCAATTCCTGCAACATGTACAGGAGATTCTTTTAAAAAGCCACACTACTTATCAATAAAAATAAATGGATTACTGATAAAAATAAATGATACTTTGGAATAATCTCAGACAGTACATTGAACAACAACAACAAAAATCCTGTGGCTCTATTCATATGAAAATCCAGAATTAGATAAACTAATAGTGATAAAAAATATCAATACTTGCGAAATTACAAGGGTGACTTATAAAGGGCATAGATAAACATTTTTAGGTGATAGAATTTTACTTTATGTTTACTATAATCACAGTCTATTTGTGTATTGCTTGCCAAACTCACCTACATGTACAGTGGACACACATGCACACACACACACACACACACACACACAGTCATAAAGCTTGGTGAAACTTCAACACCAGGCAGGACACAATGAACAAAACTTGTTGCATTGAGAATTTGTTCACATACATATGTGTTTTGTCTTATTTTTTTTCTCTCACTTAATAATAAATTCATGTATGGAAAAATATCAGCTGTAACTTGTGAAGAAACAATGCTATCACTGCATTTCAAGTTGTACTTGGTGGATCTTGGGTCAAATTAATTGGCACTGGGGGGAAGCTTCCTTCCTTTCCCTCAATTATGAGAAGTTATTTCACGCTTCAGCTCCTTCTCCTCCTGTTTCTTTCTGGGCCTAAAATTCTGTTCCCCTGTCTCTGCTCCATTGCCTCCTACTCATTCCTCCAGGCCCTATTTAAAAATTGCTTCAGAACTGTAATTCTGTTTCAATGAGGTATTCTTTCTTAAGCTCATTCACCACACCACAGTTTATTCCTTCAGCACTTTGGAAACATTTAGCCCCTTCTATGTCAAAAATAACAGCTTTTGCTCATTATGTGACCTTCCTCCATTTTAAGTTCTATGGCCTCTTTCCATCTGGTGCATAAAAACACTACTGCTTATTAGAATTGTTTTAGACTTATGGCTCCAAGGTATGTGAAGAGCAGAATCAACACTTTCATGCAGTCACAGAGAACTTTCCATCTTTTATATATTTTCTTTGTAATGGCTTTATAATCCAGCTTAAGCTGAAACCATGACCAGAAGTTTGGAAGCTAAGGATTTTAATTCTAGGTTTATATTCCTAGCTTCTCAGGGGTGCTAGAAATGATATAATCCGATAACAATAGTCACAAACTCTTAAGCAATCATGTAGATTGCTCTTTCTTGATGTATGCTAAGAAAATTAGTCATAACCTTGATGTATGCTAAGAAAATTAGTCATAACCTTGAAAACTACCAAAGCAAAAGAGTCAAGAGTCTGCCCCACCTTGTGTATATGAAGTAACACAAAGCAATCAAACACTAGAAAGTGAAAATATCTTCTGTATAAAAATATCCAGGGGCTGTGGTGTAGCTCAGTTGTTCAAGTTGCTGAATGGCACACATGAGAACTTGTGTCGACCCTCAGGACCACATGAAACTGGATATGGTAGTTCATTCCTGTAATTCCAGAAGGAGGGGGCAAGAAAATCAGATGTTCAAGGTCTGAGATAATATGGACAAACAAACAAACAAAAACAACAATTTAAAAAACCTCTAAAGAGTAAAATGCCACCATTTCTCAAGAGATCATTTAATGAATGTAATCAATGAACTTTAATGTCTTTAAAGAGAATCAATAATTAGATAACTAGGAAAACAGATTCTGTCTGTTGATGAAGAAGTACATCACTAAGAGTCTTCACAAAAGGCTGGAACATGGTAAAGCCTTGGACCCAGTACTGAGCATTAAACAGAGGACAGAAGGATGTTGGGAACTATGTCATGAGACCATGCAAACGGAAACCCACACCCTGGAAAACCAGGAACCATACAGGACAGACACCCCTGGATCTCCTATAGCTGAAGAACAAGACAAGTACTAAGGAGGGGACAGTGTTGTTTAAAGTATGTGTGACTTACTGCAAATGAACGAGAATAGGTTGTAAAGGTCTTGAGCAGATCAATTCTACACGAAGCACAGAGTCCTTTGTGATCAAATGGAAGGAGATCAGGCAATGAGGGGAGAAGAGGCAATGTCTTGAACTCAAATGAAGAAATTAAAGCAGGTTAAAACTATAAGTAAACAGAAAATGTAGTACAAATGTAGTTTTCTCAGTTAACTTTCCTTATATCTAATATCTATCTTAAAATACAGCTGCATGACCTTTATTCTAAAATATGGTGATTGTGATATATATATATGTATATATATATATATATGTATATATATATATATGTATATATATATACACATACATACATATATATATACATATATTCATACATAACACATATATGATTTGTATAACCACAGCAATCTTTTGAAAGGGGAATTATTTGACAAATTTATATGACAAAAATAGTGTGCTGTTAAATAGACTTTTAAAAATGAAAATAGATATTTTCTATTTAACACAATAGAAGATATTAACAAATCAAGAAAAATTTAGACATATATTGAATAAATTGGGAATTGCTGAGGTATGACTCCAACTGTATTAGTAAATATGTTAAATTCAAGTGGAATAGGAACTACAGTCAAAGCCAGAAATAGACACAATGGATTCTAAAAATACATGCCAAACACAATATTGGTGAAAGACATGGTTTTGTATTTAAGACAAAGTAAAGGATAGAAAGTCTATATATACCATGAAAACAATATTAAAAGAACTGAAATGTATATCTTAATATCAGAAATCACAAACTTTAAAACAAAAATTATTTGATACAAAGAATATAATATTACCTTTACAAGACAGTTACTCTATTAAGGAAATATAACAATTATAAATATGTATTCCCTGAGTAAAGTCTGTTATGCATAATGAGGAAATGCAGATTTGGAGGAAGAGACATTTCAATAACATTGAAAACTAACTTTTCTTTTTGAGTAATGAACAGAAATTTAAGCAGAAGGATAAACACAGAGAAGATATAGAATACTTCCCTAGGAGTTAGTGGTGAGGTAATCCTAAGAGGTCCCCAAAACAACACAAAACATTACAATTTCTCTTAGTTACCCACCACAATTACATGGTAGGTCTCGATTGCTGAAGATGCCGCACACTTTAGCTGCTACGTATGGACATCAATCTCAAACCATCCTGCTACCTTCCTCCCTAGGTAGCTGTCAGTACCAGTAGTTGCTATGCAAGCTGCATAGAAGATATTAAGGTTGTGAGCCTAGCCTTTAACAGCTGAGCCATCTCTTCAGCCCAGAACAGAACAAACAACTTCTTCTTCTTCTTCTTCTTCTTCTTCTTCTTCTTCTTCTTCTTCTTCTTCTTCTTCTTCTTCTTCTTCTTCTTCTTCTTCTTCTTCTTCTTCTTCTTTTTCTGAGACAGGGTTTCTCTGGGTAGTTGTGTAGTCCTGGCTGTCCTGGAACTCACCCTGTAGACCAGGCTGGCCTCAAACTCAGAAATCTGCCTGAACACAGGGCCCTCAATATAGGAGCTAGAGAAAGTACCCAAGAGCTGAAGGGGTCTGCAACCCTATAGGTGGAACAACAATATGAACTAACCAGTACCCCCAGAACTCTGTCTTTAGCTGCATATGTAGCAGAGGATGGCGTAGTCGGCCATCACTGGGAAGAGAGGCCCCCTGGTCTAGCAAATTTTATATGCCCCAGTACAGGGGAACGCCAGGGCCAAGAAGTGGGAGTGAGTTGGTAGAGAAGCAGGGTGGGGGGAGGGTATAGGGGACTTTTGGGATAGCATTTGAAATGTAAATGAAGAAAATATCTAATTTTAAAAATGTGGGAAAATAAAGAAGATATTAAGGACTTCAGCTAGCAATGGACACTGAATGCTCTAATACCAACCTGCAAGATAAGATGTGCTTATTAATTCAATAATGGTACAGCTAGTATGGTGTAACTAAGTAGTTTCTGATTGGACTTGAGGTCTGCACCACAGGAATACCCCATGATTGGTTCCTTAATCCTGGCCCAAAGTCTGTGGCTGGTAGATCATAAGCCACATCATAGAACAGGCTATTGTTATTCTGCTGAATGGCCATGTTTTCAAATTGACTTCTAATTATTTTTATTTATACCAATAGAACTGATATGCTTTCAACCATGGTCAGAGCATGCATGGGCATGAATAAACTTTGTAGCCATTGTGTTTTATAAGAAATTCCAGTCATATGAAGCCACAAGGCATATTGTTCCATTCACATGAAAAGGTCAGAATATACAAGTGTATTCAGACTAAATAAATGAATAAATGAATCAGTTGTCAGTATCAAGGAAGAAGATATGAGGGGATGGTGAGTATGAAGGGTTGTGGAATTCTCTGAGGAATAGTGAAAATATTCTTGTAATGATTACAAATTTATAGATGCATTTGAAATAGCCAAGCTGTATATTTTAAAGGGTAATTTATCGTATGTAGGTTCCAGATGCCATTAAAAAGGAGAAGTGACTAAAATATAAATCATAATCATGTTAACTAATATTTTAACTTCAAACTCATAAATGAAAGCAAACTTTCCTTCTAATGTTCAGATAATTAAGCAAGGCTTTTCCAGGAAGGTGGGCCAATGACTCTTGTCCAGTGTAATAGGTATAATATCCTGACAATCCACACTATTGATGAACCATTTATAGTCCCTATTTTTATAGTACTTCAGATTGAATGAGAAACGAAAGACAGTTTTAGATCATTTTCAAGGCAGAGTTTATCTAAATATTTTCCTGGTCGTTTGTAGATACCCTGTCAACACCTAATTTGATGGCTTCTTCGAAGCCATTCATCTTCATCAAGTCTCCCTAAGTCTTTAATTTAGCCTCACTCGAAGCACCAACTTTCTCATATTTAATTATAGTTTTTGCTATTTAATTAAAACATGTGAGACATGTAATGAGAACATCCATGATGGGTACCATAAGGAGTGTGGAAAAGTGCACATTTGGTTCTCAAAATGTCAGTTATTCAGCTACTATAGACAGAAGAGAAGAGAAAGGAAGAAAGAGCCTCACGAACACGCCAACATATGGTGGGAAAGAACTCGAGAGTCCAGTTTATTCTGTACATGGATGGAAACGTGAGTAAGTGCCCTTGTCTGTACCCAGATCTATCTGTATTTCATGTATGTTCCTTTTGTTAGTTTCTGACAATGGGGGTTGAACCCCAGCGTGTGAGTTAGTTACTTTTATTTACTGAGAGGAAAGAAATATCTGCTAGAGGAACTTCAGGAAGGTAAGATTTCTCTTGCTCACCGGTTCAAAAGGATCAGTCTGTCATACCCAGTAGAGAATCACAGTGGCTTTTTTTTCAATATTTTTATTAGATATTTTCTTCATTTACAATTCAAATGCCATCCCAAAAGTTACTCATACCCTCCCCCCACCCTGCTCCCCAACCCACCCACTCCCTCTTCCTGGCCCTGGTATTCCTCCTCTGTATTGGGGCATATAATCTTTGCAAGACCAAGGGCCTCTCCTCCCAATGATGGCCAATTAGGTCATCTTCTGCTACATATGCAGCTAGAGACATGAGCTCTGGGAGTACTGGTTAGTTCATATTGCTGTTCCTCCTATAGCTTTACAGACCCCTTCAGCTCCTTGGGTACTTTATCTTCTCCATCAGGGGCCATGTGTTCCATCCAATAGATGACTCTGAGCATCCACTTCTGTATTTGCCAGGCACTGGCAGTGCCTCACAAGAGTCAGCTATATCAGGGTCCTGTCAGCAAAATCTTGCTGGCATATGCAATAGTGTCTGCATTTGGTGGTTGATTATGGTATGGATCCCCAGATGGGGCAGTCTCTGCATGGTTGTTCCTTCTGTCTCATCTCCAAACTTTGTCTCTGTAACTCCTTACATGGGTATTTTGTTCCCCATTCTAAGGAGGGACGAAGTATCCACACTTTGGAATTCCTTCTTCTTGAGTTTCATGTGTTTTGAAAATTGTATCTTGGGTATTATGGGAACCAGAAAGCAGAACAGAGCCTACGAGGAAGGAACCAGAGTAAGCTGTAGAACCAAGGATTCAGTCCCCATGGCCTGTATTTGCTTTCTAGCCAGCTTTGCCTTCCATAGATCTACCATGCCTCAATTTCCTATTGAGATTTCAAACTCAGCACAGATTCAATCCTTCATGAAGTCAGAGCACTTATGCTCTTCTGGTCTGGACATACCCTCACAGTCATACCAAGACAGCCCCTTAGTAATCTCACAGGGATCTATCAAGGCAATCAAGAAGATAGTCATCAGATAAACCATCATTGGCTGGCACACCCAGAGCATGGACTCAATGGCAGAACTATCTCCCCCCCGGGCCCCCAGCCACCAGTTTTACAATCTTGAGAGCAGTTTGCATCCCAGGTGGCAGGTGACAACTATCATGCCTGATTTATCAAACACACGACAGCAAGCTAGCTCTAGTTAAGTAAAGTGAAGCTGAAGGAGGCAAAAGAAGTGAAAAGAAAAGCCAAATATCTCTAAAAATTGGGTCTAAGGTGGGCAAGGACATGGCCCATAATGGACTAAGCAATAGAAGCCATTGCACAGAGTAAATGTGCTGCCCACATCCCTACCTGAGACACCCTTAGTGTTAGAGAAAAGTTTTATGAAATAAGAAAACACACATTCTCCATTCATTGGCTTTGTGATGGTAGAATTAGGAATCGTAAGAGTTGTCATTTTTTTTTTTTCGCCCTCACTCTGCTCAACAAAGCTTTGTAGGGAAGATAAACAAGCAAAAGTCAAAATGCCTCTGTGAAACCTCCATGAATTCTTTTTAAATCGGTCACCATTCAAATTGTCTAAAATTGAAGCTAGCAATGTTCCCACACACATGTACTCCTCATCTGGATTATATCAAAGGATATTAGGAGAAAAAGGCTTCAAGAATTTGAATTGAATTACTGCACACGCTGTTACTAAGACATATGTTTTTCTAAGCATCTATTTTCATGGCTCACAATGGCATCCCTAGAGCTGAGGTACCGCTTTCACTGCTTTAGAAAATGATGTTGTATTTTTGTGAGTCAACTAGTTTTGAATAATGACTTAGTTAAAGTTTATAGGCAAAACTTTTAAGGTATTGAAAAGCAAATACAATAGACATGTAAACACAAAAAATGTGGGTGTGAGCATACCTCCTCTGTCTCTCTGTCTCTGTCTCTCTGTCTCTCTCTTTCTCTTACACACTCACACACTCTCACATACACACACACAAATTTTGATTTTGTTTTTGTTTTGTTTGTTTGGTTGGTTGGTTTTTGGTTTTTCGAGACAGGGTTTCTCTGTATAGCCCTGGCTGTCCTGGCACTCACTTTGTAGACCAGGCTGGCCTTGAACTCAGAAATCTGCCTGACTCTGCCTCCCGAGTGCTGGGATTAAAGGCATGTGCCACCACGCCCAGCTCAAAATTTGATTTTGAAACAATGGGTTTACAACATCTTCTTTTCTATGTTACATGCCTTTTATATGCATGGAAGCCAAAGGAGAATTACATGTTCTGTCACTTTCCAATTTATTCCTTTGAAACAGGGTCTTTCTCTGAACCTGGAGCTAAGCTGAGAGACAATAATCCCAGTGTGCCTAAAACCTACAGAACTGGGGTGGGACTTACATACAGACAAACTTTGCTTTTCGCATCAATGCTGGAGAACCCAACTTGGGTCCACACCGAGTGCCTGTAACCACTGAGCCATTTCTCCAGCCCCAATCTGGTATTTCTTAATCCTTAAAAGCTTAAGAGTAAAGAGGAAAACACAGAGTTCCATGGGACCCATGTTGATTTTCCTATGGCAGACCCATGCTCCTTTCCTCATGTTCTCTCTCTCTCTCTCTCTTTCTCTCTCTCTCTCATATTGTCTCCTTCCCTGGATGATAGGTCAGACTTGTGATTTTCTAGTATCTATAAAAGACAATCACACTTGCTTTGTGCGTGTATGATCACATTATATAATATTTTAACTTGCCTTATTAACAGACATTATGGGCATTGTGCACTTTGAAGAAGGTAGCTGCCATGTTGTAAGTGGATGGCACAATGCCAATGGGGTCACCACTTGTCACATAACCAAGGGAGACCTCCTCCAGCCAGAGAGAATTGCAACCCTCATTCCAACAGCCTGCAAAGGGTACTGAACTCTCTTAACAAACACACAAGCTTAAAGAGTATTCCTCCCATAGAACAGCCTCAGATAAAATGGATACCCTGGCTGAGAGATTAATTGCATCTTCATAAAACTCTTAAACATGAATCCCAGTGAAACTATGCCTCCACTAAGTCACAGTGCAAGATAATGAATGTGTCTTTATTTTAGCAAAAGGTAGCAAACTAGGTTTCAATACTAATCTGTCATTAAGGCAGAGATTTTTTTCAGTACACAGTATATATTTTATAAGTCATAATGAAATGATGAAAGAGGTGAATTGTTTCTAATAACAATCGGATCCTTCTGAAAATACTTTGTTGGACAAATCAAAACTTCCCACTAAGGCATTATAAGATCACATTTGCAAAACTAAACTTGGTACCCAAATTCTTTAATTTATTTTACAGTCTACCTTCTTACTTTTCTTATTTCAGCTATATCCAACCACCAATCCAGGCAAGGACACATCATGAGTATCAATAAAATTTAGTTTTCCCTTTCCATGTGTCTTAGGCTTGGTCCCAGTACTATCACCCACCTCTGACTCTACCAACCTCTCTCTGTCTGCACCTCTCACTTTGGCTTCTCTTCTTTCACTTTTCATCTGGTGACAGAGTGACATTTTCCATCCAAACATGTGATCATGCCAATAATATTTTTAATTACTTTTCAAGAGCTTCAGACAAAGGCTAAAGGCTCCTCGGCACAAATATATTGAACTCCAGATCTATATATCACATATGCTTAACTAGAGAGCCTTGTTATGCTTTATTATAGAAAGGAACGATGTTAAATGTGCCAGTTGGCACACGCCTAAAGTCCCAGAAGGCTGAAGCAGGTGGATTTCTGCACGTTAGAGCACAGCATGAGACACATAATGAGCTCCAATCTACCCTCAATGAGAATCACACATTGACAGACACAAAAGTAGGAATGATGTGATTTTTAATTTAATTTTCAGCATCCTGCATGTGTTTGAGTCAGCTTTCAACAAATATAGTACTTTATATTTATTGGAGGATTATATGAAATCAGAATAATATGCTTTAAAAACAAACTTCTTGGAGCTGGAGAGATGGCTCAGTGGTTAAGAATATTTGTTTTTCATATAGAGAACCAAGTCTTACTTCCCAGCATCCATCCCAACTCTAGAGGATCCAATACCCAATTCAGGTCTCTGCAGTCTCTGAAATTATATGCTATACATACAAACCTGCAAACAAATGTATATATATATATATATATATATATATATATATATATATATATATACACATACATACATATATACATACATATGTGTATATATGCATATACACACATAACACACATACATATATATGTAAATATATACATATGTGTGTGTATATATATATCTTTTTAAAAGTGTTCTTTAATTCACTCTCCCAACATATCCCTTCAAGTTTGTCTTCAAATTCATGCTTTCTCTTTCAATTGTTATTGATTCCATATATGTATTTGTATGTGCATATATCATAACTCCCAAATATAATCTGTTTATTTCATATATTACCACTTTGTGTATGTTTTCAGGGCTGATAATTTGGCACTGATCAATCAATAAGGGATCGAGTGGACCTATCTACAGAAAAGTTCTCAAGAGAAGATAGAAACCTCTATAGGTACTCCCTGGTGAAGGCATCTTTCTCCTGAAAGCAATCAGTGAAGATTAGAAGAACAGAGGGTGTGATTGCCGCTTCAAATGAAAAAGTTAACAATACATGATCATGGGTCGGCTGTGATAGTTCAGTAGAAAAAGGTACTTTTTATATAAGCTTGATGGCCTGCATTTAGTCTCTATAACATATACAAAAAAGCTAGATACAATACTTGATAGCACTCCCAAGGATCTTGGGGTGCAGGAGACTTGGATAGAAGTGCAGTACAGAAGTAACATGACCCTTGTCCTAGTAGGTGGAAGGGGAGAAATGACTCCATGAAGAGCTGTCATCTGACCTTCACGTGCTTACTCATGCAGGTGTGCATGTATCCCCCTCCCCCAATTTCCCCATCCCAAATAAAAACAGAAGCCTTCATAAAAAACAACAAGTATGGCACCACCCAAGGGCCACAAAAATACTCTGTTAACCAGCCATGAAGAAATGGCACTCTAAAACTTGGAGGACAAAATCCCAAAAGTGATTGTGGTAAGGACAACTATGGAGCTAGGAAGGGACACAAACAACTCCACAGAATTAGAAGAGCAATGTAGGAATAAATAAGATGAGCTGCAGAGGAACAATCATCATGATGTATGAAAATGGAATATGCTGTAAAGGAATAAATACCATAAAAGAACCAATGCTCTGAAGCTGGAGAATACCATGAATAAAACAAAAACAGCAACAGCTTCTGAAAATCCACCAAAGCTCCTTGAACATTGGAGAAAAAAGGCTTTAACAAAGAGGGGCAGGCAGCTGCTTACCTCCAGGATGCAAGAGCTGGGACTTGGCTCTATTGTGAGAAGAGTATAGTGATTCTAAAAGATGGATGCTACAATATATGTCTATGTACGTACACATGTACAAGTACACAGACAGGCACATTTAACTGTCTATCTATTTATCTATCATCTGCCTATCATCTATTTATTTTCTATCACCTATCTATCATCTATATATCTATGTATCAATATCTATCTATCAATCTATCTATCTATCTGTCTGTCAGTCTATAATCTATCATACATTTATCATCTATCTTTCTATCTATCATTTATCTATTGATTCTTCTATTTTCTATTACCTATCTATCATCTATCTATAATCTATCTATTATCTACCATCTATCTGATATCTATCTTTTATCTATCTTTTATCTATCTATCTATCTATCTATCTATCTATCTATCTATCTATTTATCATCTCACTATATAGCCCTGTCTGACCTGGAACTCACAATTCCCCTGCCTCAGCCTGTCAAATGCCAAGATAATAGTCATGTAACATTACACCTAGCTTCTGCATAATATTTTAATGACAAACATTCTTACAAATTTCTATTGAAGTATCACCTCCATCATAAGTGACAACAGATAAAGATATTGACATCAGGGTTTGTACAGAAACTTGCTATGTATATTTATAGTAAAAATGTAAACCATACCAGAATATCAAATATAGCATGCTATAAAAGATAACAGACTATAAAAGTTAACTTTATGGCTGAATGAAATTTTCCTATGCTTAGCAAAGTTATATCACCCTCTCAATGAGTCTTTAATGGGGATTAAATCTTAGCTTCAGAGACTTTTGATTTTTTTTCAATCTGCAGACATTGATTGACCTATTAGTCTTACTTCAGACTCTAAGAATAAAAGATCAAGGGACAGCTGATAATTGCATATAGACATTTCCATTAGCATGCACCGTGTAGGTTTTTGTGCACTTGTTAATAGTCTGTTGATATCTACTGTGACAGTAACTCATAGCATCCATGACTTTATATATAGCTATGTGTGTGATTTATTTAATTGGCATTATCAGATTAAAATTGTATCTTATTATTAAGGTATATAGACACATCAAAGCAATCCATGGATATCTAAAATAATAATACTGCCAAAGGGCTTATCATGGAGAGTAAAACCCTTCTAGCTTGTATTTTCTTTCTTTCAACTCCACCTGTTTTAATTAGTTTTCAGTTTCAATTATTTTAGAGGTCATACTAACAACAGATCTTTACACGAAGTGTTCATAGGACAATTTTAAAATTCGATTTTCTATACCCAGGGCACTGAACAGTATCACTCCTCCTTGTGTTGTTTCACAGTCTGTTGAGTTCAGTACTATTTTTAGAAAAACATGTAATTGATAGAGAGGTAGCAAAAGCAATTAGAAGAATCAAAGTTGAAGAAATAAATGGCCTAAATCAGAGCTGTTCCAGTGACCATTATTTGGTCTGGCTCTCAAACCAAGGGGATGTTTGGAGGTATATTGTCAAGATCTCTGGTCAAAATACTTGATGCCTGTTTTAATAATGGAAGAAAGCATATCCCTATGCCTACACCTGTGATGAGCACTCTTTATGGCCATTTATTATCCGGCCTTGAAGAGCATTCCTCTGCAACCAGCAGGCTATGGATGCATTCTCCTCCAACTAGATGCAGGTTGTCTTAAAGCTGTTGATGGTTTGTTCAGCAGAGAGACTGATGCTATTTACAGCTTGCTTGTTTTCTGCTAGAAAAGAACTTGAGCTGAGAAGAAAATGTTAAGAAAGCAGAATATATTTTTGGGATGTGTTCAGGAATTCAGGATTTTGATGGCATAGAGAAAAAAAGAGTCTGAATGGCAGTCCACACTGAGCCCCTTGGTTGAGGTAGCAGAAACTAACTCATGGGTCAGAAGCTTATCCTCCAAGTGAAATGGCAGCTTCTCTAGTTTTGTTTTAGTGACCACAGGTACGTATTTGTGTATACTTTATGTGTATACACAGGGATACAGGTGGATGTGTAGACTTACAGACACACATATTGCTGGTCTATATAATGTTATAATTAACTGTTGCAATGTTGTTTTGAGAAGCATAGGCATGCATATGACTCATACAACTTAAACCATCTCATTGCTGTCTAAGTGACAAGAGTCTTTAGCTATTTATAAGTCTCAATACAAAACTGATTTTTTTCAGGCATATTCCTTTTAGTAAATGATATAGCCGGTATAAAATTCACCTTTACTGTGCAGATATGGTGTTCATTCATTCATGTATGTATGTATGTATGTATGTATGTATGTATACATGTATGTATGGCTATACTTTGTACATATGTTATGACCTATCCATCAATAAAACAGTTTACTATATTCAAAATATGGATATAATCGAACAAGTTCTTAGTATATCAGGATCAGTTTGCCTTCCTGATCAAACATTAAGTCTTACTGGTCTTTGAAGTGGCTTGCTGATAGTTCTATTATGGTCTACTAATTACCTATTTTTGATAAAGCACCCATACCGATTGCATTAGTTACTTTTCTGTTGCTGTGATTAAAACACACACACACACACACACACACACACACACACACACACACACACACCATGACCAAATCAATTTACAAAGGTAAGAGGGTTTATGATTCCAGAGGAAAGGGTTCATCAGTGCAGGGAGGCATGGTAGCAGGCCACAGGTTATGGCAACAGGAACAGAAAGTGGAGAGCTCATATCTCAGCCACAAATATGAAGCATAATAAGCAAACAAGAAATTAAGGAAGGCTTTATGCTCTCACATCCCACCCTGAATGGAATACTTCCTCCTACAAAGCAGTAACTCTTAAACCTTCCCAAATTGTGCCAACAACCTGGTGACCAAGTGGTCAGATGTGGGAGTCTATAAGGGACATTCCTCATTTAAACAACCACACTAAATTTGTGGTATCATAAGATCATTTCAGGTCTAAGGAGATGGCTCATTAGATAAAAGCACTTACTACACAAGTATATGGACCAGAGCTCATATTTTAGCATCCATACAAAACACGAGGTACAGCCATCCACACCTGTAACCCTCGTGCTGTGGGGCAGGGGGATCATTGGAATGTGCTTGCTTGCTGCAAGCTTCAATCGAGGTGCATTGAGAGATGCTGCTGTAAGGAACAAGGTGGAGGCTGATAGGACAGGACCCCCAGGATCCTCTTCCTGGCTCCCATAGCACACACCAAAGGTCATTTCACTAAAAGAAAAGCAAAAATTCATATTCTGCTTAAGCACCCTATACAATCCAGCCACTTGTGACTTTCTAACCTCACTTATACTTACAATTGTCCAATTCCTTCAAGACTTACCTTCCTTCATAATATCCCAGTCATGCTCTTTGTTTGTTTGTTTGTTTGTTTTGTTTTTTGTTTTCTGAGACAGGGTTTCTCTGTACAGCCCTGGCTGACCTGGAACTCACTTTGTAGACCAGGCTAGCCTCGAACTCAGAAATCTGTCTGCCTCTGCCTCCCAAGCTGGGATTAAAGGCGTGCGCCCCCACTGCCTGGCTAGACATGCTCTTTCTTCTAGATATTTTTTCGTATGCAGCTGTGGACAACTTTCACCTACATACATCAAAAGTCACTTGTCTTTCTAGGCTCTTAAGTTTAGCACATCTTTTCACTAGCATCTGATAGCTACAAATAAAATTAATAACCTTAAGTTGTATCTCAGCCCTTATCCTTCTTATCATTTTATATGTCTCTAAAATCCAAAGCATTCTCATGTCTTTTCATGTATTTTATATGTTCACATCTATTTTTAAATTTTTATTCTAGACTTCCTTTTTCTGAATGAAAGCTGCATGCAGGCGCCGATTTCCTTTTTGGTTTATGCCCATATCACATGCATTTACATGTTGTCTGGCATGCCTGTAGGTTTTCAGACCACATTAAGCTAATGGCCATGTGAATAATACATGAAAATCTCTGTGTGCAGAAAAATGTGACTACACGGACCAGAGACATCAATTAACTTGGTGCCAGATATGTTGGCAAATGCTTTTCAGTCCTCCAAAATAAAGACAGAAATGCAAACCAGGCATAGGGATACACATCTGTAAATCTAGCAGTCAGAAAGCAGAGGCAAATTGATAAAGTGTATTACAGGTGTATGGGTTCATTTCTGGGTGTTAGATTCTATTCCATTGATCAACCTGTCTGTTTCTATGCCAATACCATGGGTTTTTTTATTATTGCTCTGTAGTGCAGCTTGAAATCAGGGATGGTAACATCTCCAGAAGTTCTTTTATTGTACAAAATTGTTTTAGCTACCCTGAGGTTTTTTTTTTTTGTTTTTCTATATGAAGTTGAAAATTGTTCTTTCATGTTTTTAAAAGAATTGTTTTGGAGTTTTGGTGGGAATTTCATTGAATCTGTAGATTATTTTTAGGAAGATGGCCACTTTTATTATGTAAATCCTATGAATCTGTGAGCATGGGAGACTTTTCCATCTTTTTATATCGTCCTCCGTTTCTTTCTTCAGAGACTTAAAGTCCTTGCCATACAGGTCTTTCACTTGCTTGCTTAAAGTTAAACCAAAATATCTTATATTATTTGTGGCTGTTGTAAAGGGTGTTGCTTCCATAAGTTCTTTCTCAGTTTGTTTATCATTTGTATAAAGTAGGGCTACTGATTTTTTTCAATTGATTATGTACCTAGCCACTGTGCTGAAGGTGTTTATGAGCTATAGGAGTTCTCTGGTAGAATTTTTGGGGTCACTTATGTGTACTGTCATGTCATCACTACTTTGCCAATAGTGATACTTTGACTTCTTCCTTTCTGATTTATATCCCCTTAATCTCCTTTAGTTGAATTCCTTTAGAATTTCAAGTACTATGCTGAATAGATATGGAGAGGGTACAGAGCCTTGCCTTGTCTCTGACTTTTATGGAACTGCTTTTAGTTTCTCTTCATTTATTTTGATGTTGGCTACTAGCTTGTATATTGATTTTTATTATGTTTGGATATGCACCTTGTATCCCTGATCTCTCCAAGACTTTTAACATGAAGGGGTGCTGGATTTTGTCAAAGGCTTTTCTAGCATCTAGAAAACATTACCATGTTTTTCTTTTCAGTTTGTTTATATGATGGGTTACTCATATTTTTTTATATTGAAGTATCCCTGCATCCTTGGGATAAAGACTGATTATGGTGGGTGATGTTTTTAATGTGTTCTTGGATTCAGTTTGTGAGTATTTTATTGAGTATTTTTGCATCAATATTCATAATAGAAATTGGTCTGCAATTTTCTTTCTTTGTTGAGACCTTGTGTGGTTTAGTTATCAGGGTTATTGTGGCATCATAGAATAAGTTTGGCAATGTTCCTTCTGTTTTTTTTCTGTGGAATAGTTTGAAACCCACACACCTACAGACACTTGATTTTTGAGAAGGAAGCCAAACCTGTAAAATGGTAAAAAAAAAAAAATGCATCTTCAACAAGTGGTGCTGGTCTATCTGGATGCTTGCATATAGAAGAATGCAAAAAAACCCATATTTATGACCCTGCACAAAACTCAAGTCCAAGTGGATCAAAGACCTCAACATAAAACCAGACACACTAAATCTAATAGAAGAGAAAGTGAGAAAATGTCTTGAACACATTGGCACAAGAGACAAATTCCTGAATAGAATACCAATAGCTTGGGCACTAAGATCAACAATTAATAAATGGGACCTTATGAAACTGCAAAGCTTCTGTTAGGCAAAGGACATTGTCAATAGGACAAAACAGCAGCTGATATATTGGGAAAGATCTTCCCCAACCCTACATTTGACAGAGGACTGATATCTAACATATATAAAGAAGTAAAGAACTTAGACTCAAAACAAAACAAATAACCCAGTTAAAAATGGTGTACAGAACTAAACAGAATTTGCAATAGAAGAATATCAAATGGCCAAGAAGCACTTAAAGAATTGTTCAACATCCTTAGTCATCAGGGAAATGCAAATCGAAATGACTCTGAGATTTCATCTTACACCCATCAGAATGGCAAAAGTAAAAAACTGTAGCAACTGTACATGCTAGCAAGGATGTGAAACAAGGGGCGCACTCCTCCATTGCTGGTGGGAGTTCAAAGTAATACAACCACTTTGGCAATCAATTTGTTGGCTTTCCAGAAAGTCTGGAATCATTCTGCACCATGACCCAGCTATACCACTCCAAGGCATATACCCCAAAATGTCTCACTATACTATAAGAACATTCACTATGTTCATAGCAGCTTTATATGTAATAGCCAGAAAGGCATGGTATGTACTCACTTATAAGTAGCCATTAGCCATAAAGTACGGGATAATCATGATACAATCCACATAGCCAAAGATACTTAAAAAAGGAAGGTCTAAGGAAGGAAGTGTGAATCTCACTCAGAAGGGGAAGCAAAATGGATATCAGAGGTAGAGAGAGAGGGAGGGAAACTGAGTGGGAGAGAGGATGAGGCAGGGAAGGAGATGAAGATCAGGCTGGTGAGAGGGGGATCAGGAGAGGGCTGGAAGAGAGAGTGGAACTTTATGGGAGACATCTCTGGGACTAGCTGGGAACCTGAGACAGGGGAGGCTTCTAGGAGTCTATGGGAGGTGACCCTAGCTGAGACTCCTAGCAGCAGAGGATATGGAAACTGAAGTGGCCACCTTCTATAGCCAGGCAGGACTTCCAGTAGAGGCAGAGACACATCAACCCATCCACAAAACTTTCAACTCAAAATGTATCCTGGATACAGATGTGCAGAGATAAAGATGGAGTAGAGATTGAGGGAATGGACATCCAATGACTGGCCCAACTTGAGACTCATCCCATGGGAAGAGAGGCAATCCCTAACATTATCAATGATACTCTGCTACACTTGTAGACTTGAGACTAGTATAACTGTCTTCCAAGAAGCTTCATCCAGCAGCAGATGGAAACAGATGAAGAGACCCACAACCAAATATCAGGCAAAGCTCTGGGAGTCATCTGTAAGAGTTGGTATAGGATTGAGAGAGCCAGAGTGGTCAAGAACACCACAGAAAGACCTACAGGGTCAACTAACCTGGGCCCGTGAAAACTCAGAGACTGAGCCACCAACCAAAGTGTGTGCATTGGCTGGATCTAGGCTCCCAACACATTTGTAGCAGATGTGCAGCATCTTCATGTGATCAACACGTCAGCCCCTTAACAATTAGAGAGGGGCCTGTTTCTGACTGTGTTGTCTGCCATTGGATCCCCTTCCTCTAGCTGTACTGACTAGTGAGGCCTCAATGGGAGAGAACGCTTCATCTTGCAGTGACTTGGATGTCCCAGGGCAGGGGAGTACCAAAGTTAATAATGGAGGGAGGATTTGTGAGGGTGAGATTTTTGGGGTGGGGATGAGACAGGAAATAAAAGAATAAATAAAATATTTAATGTACAGAAAATGTGGTACATTTACACAATGGAACTCAGCTATTAAAAACAATGAATTCATGAAATTCTTAGGCAAATGGATGGAATTAGAAAATATTATCCTGAGTGAGGTAACTCAGTAACAAAAGAAGACACATGGTATGCACTCATTGATAAGTGGATATTAGCCTAAAAGCTCAGAATACCCAAGATAAAATTCACAGACCACATGAACCTGCGGAGAAGGAAGACCAAAGTGTGGGTGCTCCAGTCCTTCTTAGAAGGGGCAACATAATACTCATGGGAGGAAATATGGAGACAAAGTATGCAACAGAGACTGAAGGAAAGGCCATCCAGAGACTGCCCCTAGGGCTCCATCCCATATACAGTCCCATCTACAGACACTAAACCTAGACACTATTGCGGGTGCCAAGAAGTGCTTGTTCACAGGAGCCTGATATAGCTGTCTCCTAAGAGGCTCTTTCAAAGGTGGATGCTCACAGCCAACCATTGGAATGAGCATGGTGTCTCCAATGGAGGACTTAGAGAAAGGACTGAAGGAGCTGAAGGGGTTTACAACCCCATAGGAAGAACAACAATATCAACCAACCAGACCCTCACCACCACCACCACCACCACCACCACCACCACCACATAGCTCCCAGGGACTTAAACCACCAACCAAAGAGTACACATGGAGGGTCCCATGGCTCAAGCTGCATATATAGCAGAGGATGGGCTTGTCATACACCAATAAGAGGAGAGGCCCTTGGTCCTGGGAAGGCTCCATGCCCCAGTGTAGGGGAATGCCAAGCCGGGAGTGGGTGGGTGCGTGGGTGGATGAGCAAGGGAAGGGAGGATGGGATAGGGGCTTTCTGGAGGGGAAACTGGAAAGGGTGATAATATTTGAAATATAAATAAATACAATATCCAGTAAAAATGTTTTTAAATGTGTATTACAGGCCAACTATGGCTATCTAGTAAAATTCACCTAATATAAGTAATGATGAGGCTTTGCAACACTGTCAGTAAAGAATGAAGGGGCCAAATTTTGGTATCAATGCAAGTTTTCTGTCTTCCTCATCTATTTTTTCTCAACAGTATTACTTCTGTCTATTTAAGAAGAGTAATTAAGACTGACATTTCCTGTATATGTGAAACTGATATTTGACAGGATTCCCCAGGCTCAGGTTGAAACAGATAAATAGCAGAAGGACTGGAATCATCTCCACCCTCATGTCTGGTAGTTCAGACCTCTACTAAAAAATGGAGACCACACCAAATTCATGCAGAGTACTATAATGGACCAATAAGGATGAGGGTCAAATCCAGCAGTGTGCTCAGTGTTAGACTGTCATTATGGGTCTTGCACAGAGAAATACTTTTAAATTGCATGCAATCTCCTCCAGTTAAATTCATCATTTTCTAAAGTATAAGTAGCATTAGACCCTAGAGTTAGTCAGGAGCCCCGGGTCATTACTTCACCATGTGAGCCGTTGCTCGTGTATTGATGCCAAAAGAATTTTACATATTCCTCTATTCATTCATTTAATAAAATGAGAATGCTCCTAAAGGGTATACGCTATTTTAAATTCTGGGTAGAGACCATGGGTTGAACATAGTTTTTGCTCCTAAACAAGTCGAAGGAAAAGTGTTCTGTAATACAACCAACACTGACAGACACTGTCTTCTCCTCTGAGCTGGGACAATAGAGATAGGGGATCATTGGTTAAGGTGATTAAGAGATTACCATCTCAGCTCCAAAATGATCTTCATTGTAGCTTGTTTAACTGAAGGACCAGGTCCTCAGTGCATTTTCTCTTTGAATGGATTTTGCACAAACGTGTTCTTTTAGAATTGGCTTTATAGGCTACGTATGTTGGCATATCACAGGGAACTAGAAAAAAAATTAGCTTATGGCATTATAAACAGCATTTAAAGTGTTTGCAGGATTTTGTAACAAATGAGATGGTGTTTTAAATATTCATATAATCCCACACAAATTTAATGTTTTCTAAAAGGATGTAATTTTTGAAAAAGTAAATAAGCATATGTGAAAACATTATTCTCATCACGTTAATTTGCAATAATAGCAATATTTAAGGGATTTTTTAAAGTCTCCAAAAAAGTAATTACAATGCAGAAACACTTCTACTTCTTCAGATATGCCTTGCATTTACTTCATGAACATCCTTACAGCCATTTACTGAGGCATTATCAGGTGCCCTAAGAACTTAAAGCCAAGTTTAATAAATATTTAATGAATGGATCCAGGTTCCTTCAGCACTTATCTCTGGGATCTTCTAGTCCAAAGGAAAATTACCAGTATAAATCACCTCTCATCTGTGACCTGAAGGATACTCATTGGAACAAACTCCATCAGCAGTCTGGATCCTGATGGGGGAGTAGATTGGCCCCTGGGATAATGGGGGAGTGAAGTTCAGGTGAGCATGGTTATCGGGTTCACGATGGGTGATGTGATTGTCCCCTAAAATAACAGCAGAGGATGATATTCCGAGGAGGCCAGTCGTGAATTGCTATCCTGTCACCATGACTACAGATACTGTGCCCATTGTTTGAGCAGCCGATGTCATTTCTATCCCAGGTGACATTCAAGCAAATGTGCACTACACTTTGGGATAGATTAATCCCTTAGCAAAGTCTAGCAGTATGGAGCTCAGAGAATGCAGTCTGAAGATGACCTCTCAGGCATTAGGTCATTTATTTGTCTGCTTAGTGTCCTGCATCCATCTCAGCTGAGTCACTCCCAGCGTACCAAGACACTTAGTAATTTCTGACTTGAAGAACCACATCGAATCCATACCTCTCCAGTTGCCATGATACCCTCTCCTTCTCTTTATTGAAAATTTCTTAGAAGAAATTGCCTCGGGTCTACAATTGCTCATCACTTATACACCACTCTGATTCGACTATCAAACTCAGACTACCATCAGTAAAAACCAAACCATATTTTCATTCCAATGTCAATGTTACCTGACTGCATGTGATGCTTTCTCCCATCATCCCTTTCTTCATTTCTTCCCCATCAGCATTTTTCACCATCCTATTGTTTGCCTTGTAACCCTAAAACACACCTCAATCTATCCATGCTTTCGAGCTTTTGTTCATATACTCAGTCAAATATTCAATTTCCTTAATGAATGCATCTTCTTTTTTCTAGTGGGCACTGACAATTTCCACAATTTTAAATATTACCCATGCATCAATAATGCCTACTTTGTTAAGAGTTATTTATCTCTGCTATCTAACTTAAAGTTTATTTAGCTAATATGAGGCAGAGGCAACATCATATAGACTTCACACATCCAGGACCAACACCAGGGCATCATTGATGCTATGGTGTCAGTTTTGGTAAGAAGGAATTCCAATATTTAACCAATGAAGGAGAAAGTAAAAGATCAGCCTTGGGCTAGAGAGATGGCTTGCAGGTAAGAATACTTACAGCACAATCATGGAGACTTTGAGGTCAGATGCCAGCCTGTAGGTAAAAAGCTGGGTGTGAATTTCTCTACCTGTAACTAGAACAATATTAGAAGAAAATATAGGAAGATGGCAGCCTGGCTCCAGTTTCAGTTTCAAATAACTAAGGCAAAAGCAATAGGGTGGGATACTGGATGCTGGATGTCCCCCTCTGACCTCCACAAGCAAGCTCACAACCAGGTATTTCATACACACACACACACACACACACACACACACACACACACACACACACATCACAGCCATACATATATGCATACCTATATGTATACATTTTTTATTTAAATCATTCTTTATAGTTGCCTCCCTTTTTCTTCGATGATCCAGGTAAGTAGAACAACCTTAAAGTTGACATCAGTGTTCTTGCCATTTGAATGTTTATTTGTGTGCATATATGTGCCTCTTTGTCCATGTGAGCACTAAATGCAGGTATCCACAGAGGCCAGGAGAGAGTGTTGAAATCCCTGGAACTAGAATTACAGGCACTCTTGGTCATCCATTACAGGTGCTAGGGAAGAAACTCTGGCCCTCAGCAAGAACAGTTTAAGCTCTTAAATATAAATATGGTAAAGAAATAAATTAAAAACACAAACAAAATCTAGAAATACAATATTTCTGGTTGTTGAGTTGACAAGATGATACAATATCTTTCTAGCCCCAGAAGTATTTTTTAATCACAGAATACACTCCTAACAGAAGCCATATTTCAAGTCATTTTCATGCCTTTCAGCTGTTCTTGGTAGATGGATAGTGCCTCTTTCCAATGTCTGCCCCTCCATATATAACACTAATAAAGACTCAATATATGAATTAGCTTTATCATTCAGTTGCATTAAGTTCATTTTAGACAAACATCCTTAACTGTTATTGCTAGAGTGGCCTTATGGTTTCTAGTGTAAAGTAATTGGGGGAGAGGAGGGAAATCAACCAACAGCACCTGTAGCAACATGAATGTACCCCAAGAATCTATGTACCCCAAGAATCTAATGTTTTATTTGTTGGGTAAAACAAGCTTTGAGCAGTGAGTCCCTTGCTTGTTGTTAATTCATATACTAGTGAAAGAATAAGATGGCGGGAAGAGATGTCATTCATTAAGGTTGTAGGTGAGTGGATAATCACTGCTCACAGCTGGGCTACCACTCTTCTGGCATCTGCCTGAACGTTCAGCTTCATGACAACGACTAAACAGTGGTTGTTACACTTGCACATGCTTCTTCATGTAGGCTGCACCTCTATATAAAGCTTACTTTTTAAAAATGAAGAGTGTTCAGCTCTTTCCAACTTGGCTATTGTCACTAAGCACTCTGGGTATGTTAAATCTAAGAAATAGAAACAGTAGCACATTCTACTGGGTAATTATTGTGTATTTAGGAAAATGCCTAATTACACATTCAACTGACACACTACAATGATTTCAGAAAGCCTTGGCTAATACAAAAAGTATGTGTTCTGAATCAGTAATATGCTGTTGTCAGAAGAGCAAACATCCAGGCCGGTGATTAAATAACGTTAATACAACTATGGTAAAGAAATAAATTAAAAACATAAACAAAGTCTAGAAATACAGTATTTTAAGTGCTATTTCTGGTTGTTAAGTTGACAAGAGCATAAGAGCTACTGTGTTTGAATAGAAAAGAGAAAAATAGCAAAACCATGAGATTCCACGTTTTACAAATCAATTTTAACATACGAGCATTGCCACAGTCACTGAGACAACTAGGCTAGAATTGTTATCTGAGTGGTTTCTAGATATAAAAGAATTCAGATGCTAATATGAGCTTTACAAGCTTCAAGTTACTTATACATATACTTAATATCTTTCATTTCATGATTTTTTTTCTGAGAGAGAGAATAATATGCAGTCATGGCTCGAAAGTTAAAGCAGGGGACATTCTGATTATAATTACATGCAGTATTAAATTGGTTTTAAAATTTCAAGACAAAATGATTATATTTTCACTTCACAATGATTGGTATCCATCCACACTTTCGGTCAGTCATAATATGGAAGGAGAAATACTGGACACAAGCAACAAGTGTTATAAGATGTAGCTTGAATATCATTCATCAATTTGAGGGATGTTTACCTAGCTGAGGACTAAGTGGAACGAGTAAGAATATCCCTCAGATATACGATATGGAAATTATTAATGCTGTGTTCATTTAAAGCACGGATTAAATCCATTACCCTTGAAAACTTGGTTTTACTAAATCATTAAAAGTTTTCTACAGATGAATACATTAAAGGGGGCAAGATGTGTGTGTGTGTGTGTGTGTGTGTGTGTGTGTGTGTGTGTGTTTGTGTGTGTGTGTGTGTGTGTGTGTGTGTAAAGAAGAAAAAAAGTGAATGGAAATTGTAATCACCATATAAAGACAAATAAGCTAGTCTCAGACAAAGATCACAAGTTTGTCTTACGTGTGGATTATAAGTGTTTCTATGAGACATAAAAGTAAAATAAAACAAGAGAGGACCACAGAAAAGATGCGAGGGAACCAGAATAGATGGTGGGTGAGGATGAGAAGTGTGCATTCATGAAAACATTATCACAAACTTATTATTTTATGTAATTAATATAGGATAATAAAAGGAAAGAGTTATAGATATTAAAGTTAGTGAAAATCACACACACACATACACACACATATTAGATGGCATTTGTTTCTCCTTCTTTATGATTTCAATAAAAGGATGTTAAATTTCTCTGCTAATGTTGCTTCTCTCTTGTTCCATTTTTCTTTATTATTTTTCATAAACTTTTATGGTATCTTCAGAGTATCAGATTGTTTAGTGAATTTCCCTACACATCCATGCATCCAAACACATTCCTAGAATATGTGTGCATGCAGCTTTTTAATAGGTAAGATTGTTTTAATATTCCAATGCCCTGATGGGAGCTGAAAATCTGGAAAACAAATAGAAGTTTCATTATCAGTCCAAAACAACTTCATCTCTCTATTCTCAAATGATTGACTCCATTTTGTGGCAGCCAGCGTGCATTAGCCCCAATGGTGTGTGCTATGTGGGGACTGGGTCAGAGCAGTCTGCCTAGAGTTGGGCAGATGGAGGCTCCAGTCAGTCATGAGCCAGAAGCACGACCCCTTCAAATTCCATTTCACGATTCACTTCGTGTTCTGAGTTGAATTTGCATGAAAATCAAATTCATAAGTTCAGCCACGGCTTTGATCAGGAATTTGCGGTTGTTATTGTTCTTTATGAGTTGTTGTAAAAAGTCACGGCAGATGGTAATGTTTGGGGAAGTGTTTGTCAATATCTGTCTCTTTTCTTCTCCCAACAATGCATGGTAAAGGAAAATCACTCATACCTGCACAGGGGCAGGCCATCCCTTCTTTCCTTTTGGTAGGTACTCAAGTATTTAATTAAGAGAAATTTACATAGGTAGTTTTAGGTGGTGTCAAGATAAGGTAGTTCTCCTGATTGCCATGCATACCATTCTAGACTTTATGGGAGAAAGAAAAGAGCAAAACTGTTCCTGGTGACATGCTAAGACACATGGATGCCTTATTAGCCTGTTCGCTCTCTGTTCAAAGAAGTGCTGTGTCTCCTGCTATATAATTCATACTCCCAATTGGAGTGGGGGAGGCTCTGAGCTCCCATCATGCCTTGAGTTTCCTGGAGCCCAGAGCCATGTCAAGATCTCCTTTGACTTAGCTGAGTACACCGCAGATGTTGATGGCGTTGGCACCTTGCGGCTTCTGGATGCAATTAAAACTTGTGGCCTTATAAATTCTGTGAAGTTCTACCAGGCCTCAACAAGTGAACTTTATGGAAAAGTGCAGGAAATACCCCAGAAGGAGACCACACCTTTCTATCCGAGGTCACCCTATGGAGCAGCCAAACTCTATGCCTATTGGATTGTGGTGAATTTCCGTGAAGCTTATAATCTCTTTGCAGTGAATGGAATTCTCTTCAATCATGAGAGTCCCAGAAGAGGAGCTAATTTTGTTACTCGAAAAATTAGCCGGTCAGTAGCTAAGACGCATGCTCAGTCATGGACTCATGATGTTATCACAATGCACTTTAAGCCCAGCAATGATATACATTCTGTGTTCAGAGCTACACGGCATCAGTTTACGAAAGGGACTAGTCCCAACAGATCAAAGTCCAGGATGTTCTCAGCCCTATATTTTAAAACCATTGATAAGTGGTCCAGGCTCTAGCACAAAGCCCCCTACCCATGCTCATACTAGCAACCCTAATTAAGATCAGTGAGACACAAAACAATTAGAAAAGAGCAGCCAGAAACTTGAGTAAGCATTAGCTGTAACTCCATCTTTTTGTATATCAAGTCAATAAAGCTACCCCTGATATTTCTGACCTTTCTCATACACCAGTGTGTCCCCAAGGAAATAAAGACCCAAGCCTGGGAAACACTGCTATATATAAATTAGATGAATGAAAAATGAGGTAATTTATATGAACACACACACACACACACACACACACACACACACACACACACATATATAACTGTCATGCTATTGTATGTTTACAGGTACATATACAGTAAGAAAATTATGAGATAAATCGATTTATCAATATTCAATTGTTATGCATTTCTTTTACATGTGATACATATATTCATATAGGATCCCATGTATATTTATTATGTCCATTTAAAGAGGAAGTTGATTGATAGGATGCTGTGTAAAAACAAATTATAATTTGATCCCAAGATCAGCTAGCTAACAGCTGTGTAACTGTGTGACCTTGAACATGTTAGTCAACATTTTGGAGACTGGATACTGGCAGTGGTGGTGGTGGTGGTGGTGGTGGCGGCGGCCCGTGCGCATGCCTGTGTGTGTGTGTGTGTGTGTGTGTGTGTGTGTGTGTGTGTGTGCATATGCATATATGTGTGCCTGAAGTGTGGATTAGATTAACACTTGTTTGTAAATGTTTATCACTGACTATGCCTAATGTAAGGCACTTAAGAATTTTTTCACATTTCAAGGAATCTCCAATGCATGCCTGCAAGCATATTAATATATTCGTATACTACAGGCCAGGAAATGGTCCAACTGCTTCCTGTTCAAAAGCACTCTTACATGTATGTTGGAACTGCTGATGTCTTAGATAAAGACAAGAATGTGATGAGCTGGAGAGATGACACTGCCTGACATCATGACATGAGCTACATAGAGTTCAAGACCAGCCCAAACCCCACATAGCTCAAGACCAGACTTGGCTACACTGCAATACCATTTCCCCCATCCATAAGTTCTAATTTGAAAAGCATGAAAGTGATTTTCTTAATAGCTAATTATCTAAAACCTGATATTCTTACACTGTCGATTTTTCTAAGCATTCAGAGATATTTTTAATAAACCATGAGGATGTCTATACTGATTCTGTTCAACCAAATAACCTAATCACTGAATTACAGAAAAAAAAAAAAACATTACCTTCAAGCATGTTTTTGTCTAAAACAAAGCCTATGGATTTTTAAACAGTGACCTCCACAAGAAGGAAGCTTTTAGACACCTGCTACTGAGACTTTAACTACATGCCCTCTTGTGATCTGATTGCTCAACAACCATTAATAAATTTCTAGGCTAGGACCCAAGATTCTATTTAGTCCTGTAATTTACCAAGCGTCACTTGCATTCAACGTGTAGGCAACAAGCCAAGAAAAGCAACAAACATTTTCCTGATTCACTTGCCAGCTGGCTCTCAGGACAGAATGGCCAACTACCAAGGAATTGCTATTACTCAATCACTCAAGAAAATAAAATTAATTTCTTGCTTAGTGTACATACTTCTTACTGTTGGAAAATTACCCTAAGAAGAATCTAATTGTCACTGGGAAACACTTTTTTCATTGCACCGAGCATCCGTCTGGAAAGTCTGCGATAGAGAAGTGTAGAAGTCTCTGGCAACAGAGACTTAAGACTTAATATAATGATTGGTATGTGGCTGTTAACTTTTTCTCCTTGAAAGTGTTGACGATCATTTTCGTTCTCTGGGTAAATCGTTTGCTTTCATTTACAAGCAGCACTCATTAAACACTGGCATCTCTATAGAGCTCTCTTACATGTATGCATAAGGCATGAAGACATTTGCATACCTACAGAATGTTCTAGGGCTAGAGAGATAGCTCAGTGACTGCTCTTCCAGAGGTCCTGAGTTCAGTTCCCAGCAACCACATGGTGGTTCACAACCATCTGTAATGGAATCCAATGCCCTCGTCTAGTGTGTCTAAAGACAGCTACAATGTACTCTCATATATAAATAAATAAATAAATAGATAAATAGATAAATAAGTAAATAAATAATTCTTTAGAAAGATATGTTGTAAAATTACTTTGAACTCCGCAATTAATCAACCCCTTTATGCAATTACAATGAAAACAAAATCCTGTTCATTTTTATAATTTATTAATGTCATAATATTCTGAAACCCATGACTCATGCTTTTATAAGTGGAACTTGAGATCAGACTGATATGAGAAAACCACTAGTCATAGCTACATGCAAAAAAAAAAATAGCTTAAACTCCTGGGTGATCTTTTCTCCAGCTACCGCTATTTTGGCAGACTTCCACTTTTAGTATTCAATAATAATTTAGCTCCTGGAGATTGCTTACCCCTTCCAACATTCCACATCATTCAACCCGGACTTGGGAAAGGCGGGAGGGGGGGGGGGGAAGGGGGGGCACTGGGGAATGGAACTAGCAAATCTCTCAACAGAAAATACTTTAAGTATCCAAAAATCTCTACTTTTCAAGTGCACTAGAAACCGTGTGTCTTGGTCACGGCTCTATTGCTATGAAGAGACACCACAACCAAGGCACCAAGGCAACTCGTGTAAGTGCGTTTAACTGGGGGCTGGCTTACAGTGCCAGAGGTTCAGTCCACTATCATCAGGACGGGAAGCATGGCAAGCAGGCAGGCTGGTGCTGGGGAGGGAGCTGAGAGTTTTGTATTCTAATCTAAAGGCAGAGAGACGCTGACAGCGGGCTTCTTGGCTTGGCCCTTTAAACTCTCGAAGTCTATACCTAGCAACACACCTCCTCCAACAAGACCATGCCTCAGCCTTTCAATTACTGTCTCTCCCCATGACGCTCAAATTTATGAGCCTAAAGGAGCCAATCTTTTTTTTTTTTTTTTGGGGGGGGGGGGGTTCTTCGAGACAGGATTTCTCTGTGTAGCCTTGGCTGTCCTGGAACTCACTTTGTAGACCAGGCTGGCCTCGAACTCAGAAATCCGCCTGCCTCTGCCTCCCGAGTACTGGGATTAAAGGCTTGTGACACCATTATCAAGACATCATGCCTTCCTAAAATACAGTATGGTATCAACCAGTGATTGGGAACCCAGACTTTTAATGTTCCCAAATAACTCCTTGAGAATGTCCGCTTAACTCTAAATTACTTGAGCTATAAAGAACATCCATCTTCAAAAAAAAAAAAAAAAAAAAAAAGAAAGAAAGAAAGAAAAAAGAAAGAAAGAAAGAAATCCCACAGCTTGATCATCCTACTGGAAAACTGTAAAGGAGAAAGAAAGAAAATCTGAGCTTTGGCTGGTGGTGCACGCCTTTAATCCCAGCTCTTGGGAGGCAGAGGTAGGCGGATTTCTTAGTTCGAGGCCAGCCTGGTCTACAAAGTGAGTTCCAGGACAGCCAGGGCTACACAGAGAAACCCTGTTTTGAAAAACCAAACAAACAAGAAAGAAAGAAAGAAAGAAAGAGAAAGAAATCTGAGCTTTGAAACATTTTAAAGAAAAAAAAGGATAGTAAAAGAGGGAGAGACGGCACAAGGGTGAAAGACAGACACTGCTCCTACTTCCTGCTGAGAACCTAAGTTCAATTCCCAGCACCCTTGTGAGAGCCTCACAACCACTGGCAACTCTAGATTCTTGGTATCTAGTGTCCTCTGCTGGCCATTGCAGGAACTTGCACACATTTATTCTCTCTCTCTCTCTCTCTCTCTCTCTCTCTCTCTCTCTCTCTCTCTCTCTCTCCACCCCCCCACACACACAGTTAAAAATAACAAAAATAAAATAAATTAAAAGAATTATCAGAATTGCGAAAATGTCTTATGAATAATTAGAGATGCCTGTGGAGAGCGGTTTCTTCCTAGAATGAGTCAGCAGTTCTTGACCTTGACTGCACAGTGGCTTTTACACTTTGTTTTGTTTGTGGTTGATGGTGACCTTTGAGACAGGTAGCTTCAAACTCATAGAGACCTTCCTGCCTTTGCTTCCCCAGTTCCTGGGATTAAAGGACTGCTATGCCTTGCCTGGCTTCATGTTTACATTCTAAAGACCTGGTTGAAATCAGTATTGACATGTCCCCTAAACTTCCTCTTTTTTTTTTTTTTCCTTTCAAATAAAATTTGGCCATGAGTCAGCTGCCTGCTTTGAATGGGTGTAAAATGTGCTGGTGGTATTTTACTAACACTGATTGTAACTAGGCCTGCCATGCTAGGCTGACCTACAGAGGTAAAACAGAGCGCTTCCATTCAGTTCCTAATTTGATGAAATGTTCCATCTGCAAGTACGTGAAGTTTTATGACTCATGACAGTGAGAGGTTTCCGCTAGGAAAAAACTTGACGGTCTCAGAGTTGTTATATAGTGGAAATGAAATTTCCCAAACTCTTTCGATGAACTAGGTTCAGCATTATCTTTCATGCTGATAATCCACTGCCGTCATTTCAGTAGCTACCGTTGCTACTCTCTGCTTACTGAGGGAAAGGGAAGGTTTTAAAAAATGTTGTTTTGTGAGCATAGTAAAATACCTATATTTATTATATTCAGATAGAAATCTGCTTGAAGAGTAATTCAAATATAAATAGTAATGATTCAATTCCCGGAGGACCTTGCATTTTGTTGCAATATACAGAAGTATTAGATAGCACACTTTATTGACTGTGTTCATTTTTATGAGTGATATTTCCAGACACAACAATGGAGGGGAAAGAAAGTGGATTTTGAAAGTTACATAAGGAGGATCAAATGCCAAAAGGTTTTTGCAAGATTTCACAATATATAATTTATTTCCTTCTTTTAAAAAAACAGTTTAAGTTACATTTATTAATTTATGGTGTGTGGGGGCATAGTGAGGAGAAGAGCAGGGAGAGGGGAGAGAGGGAGAGGGAGAGGGAGAGAGAGAGGGAGAGGGAGAGAGAGAGGGAATGTGTGGTACGTCAAGGTGCATGTAGGTAAGTCAGAGGATAACCTACAGATGTCAGATCTCCTCTTCCATCATGTGTATCCCAAGGTTTGAACTCAGGCTGTCAGACTTGGAAGCAAATTCTCTTACCTGCGGAGACATCTTACCAGCAGCTAGGCAATCACTTTCTACACTAATGAGTTCCTGCAAACAGTTAAGTATTTATGGGAATTCTCAAGATGGGGAAACATTATTTCACTGTGTAAAAATTCGCCATAATTGGGTGTTGTTGCACATAGTTGTTCTAAGAGACTTTCCCCTGCCTGTAACAATAGAATTACTTACAACCCAAGCCACAGAATCTAGCACGCAGAAGAAGAAAGCTTCGCGACCTGTGTCTTGAGTTATTCTTTCTAATGAAAATGTTTTGATTCGTTTTTTATTTCTCCTGATTTCTAAGTTCCTTCTCAGACCAGAAAATGAAAAATCACTCACACTGTAAAACGTTCTGTCTTTGCTGTGAGCGCTCTCTGTCATAAATCAGAAAGCTACAGAAGATGCAAATGGAACATTTTGTCAAATTAGGATCCCAATTCCTTTCGCATTATAGCACTTGTCCATGCATGACCTTCAGAGATGGTTCTTTTCAAGTGTTTCAGAATGTGACAGGCAGTGTCATGTCAGAAGAGGCTCTGTGCATGTGTGTGTGTGCGTGTGTGTGTGTGTGTGTGTGTGTGTGCGCGCGCGCGCGCGCGTGCGTGCGATCCAAAGGAATGTGTCAGGCAGCCACTTGGCTACTGTCAAGTCTCAAGGTCAGAGAGAAACGGAACACTCAGTTTTACCATATATTTTCAGTCTGAAGCATCTCCAGAGAGACTGAGTGGGATTCATTCCGAGCGCCTTGCTTTTGGCATGGGGCCAGTTATTTAACCTATTGCCTTCTCATTTTCCTCATGTTTAAAAAAAAAAAAAATGGGAAGGCTGGTCATAGGACTCCTCTGTGCATGTTTATTCTGATTAGATGAGGTGTTTCCCATAAAATACTTAATGACCACAGCAACCACCCCCTAAGCACCTCCTTTCCCATAGTATTGGGTAATTGCTGGGGCACATTGAGGAGTCAATGACATTTTGTTCAGTTACAGTATAGACAACATCCTTCATCAACTGAGCCCAAATCCATCTCCTTACAGAGTATTGTACCTTTGCTCTCTACTCCATCCCTTTAAAACAGGCAGGAAAGAGGGGGGAAAGCTAACATTTTATCAACTTCTCCTTTAGTCCCCTTTAAATATTTGAACTTAGCGCTGGTTCCAGCCTCTAGGAAGAGTCTTAAGAGTTTGCTGGGGTTAGTAAATGATATTTACTGTTGTGTTTAATTATGGGTTAAAAGAGAGAAAAAAGGCATGTTGGTAACATTCAATTTAACAGTGACATATCAAAGGCAGCTGTCACTCATCACTCTACAAGCAAATATTCCCTGCATTGATGAAACTCCATCTCACAAGCACACGCTGATGTCATGAAAATTCTTCCTTGCCTTTTGACCATCATTAGAGCTTCCTAGAAATGTGAAGAAAGAAAAAAAAATGTTTCTAAGTGCTTGGAACTTCATGAGTGACAGTGATTGAAAGTGAAGACGAGAACAGAAAATAAGATACTGATTCCCACATTAGGTGACATGTGCCGCAATCACCCATGTTGGTCCGACGACTGAATGATTCTGAGCCACAGTGCGTAGCACTGAGTAGACTTCAAAGATACCCTCATGTCTTTGATTTTCCTCAAAGGACGTCTGTTGTACGTCTGTTTTGTTTCTCTAGTTCTGACAGACATCGTGTTGGACAGGTGCTTTATCTATTTTATTGACAAAACATGTCTTTGAAGATCTGAACATCTTATCCATATTGAAAATGTCTCCTGACACAGAAATACTCTAGCCAGCTACTTAGGGATTTGGGGTAGAGACAGCTATTCTTTAGTTGCAACTGCTTATTTGTCCTGATGTTATTTTCCTTTCTGTCCACATTGGAAATGCATCTTTTTTTCAGTGTATTTATGTGAAACCGCATTGCCCTTCATTGGACACAGAGTTCTATTCCATGGTGCAGTTAACTATTTTTCACTGGATTGCTTATGAGTTTTCAAAGCAATAACAAGGAGGCTGATAGAATACGGGACCTTCCCATCACTCATGGTATGGATCATGATGGCCTCTTAACTACATCTCTGCTTCACCCATTCATCTCTCCTAATCTAAAAAACAACTGTCAGTCACTGCTCTACAACACAAATACTCCCTTCACTGATTAAAATCTTTTATCTTGTGCATACACTATTGTTTGCCTGGGAAATTCCTCTTGTTCTTTCATTACCAGCACAAATGTTTCCCTTGATGTATTGGTAAGTTCCCTGTCTCCTTTGTGGTGACAAGATTGTAGATGATACCGAACAGTTTAATTTTCATCGCTTTCATGCATTTGTTCAATAAAATCATTTTTTGGAAGATACAGAGTTGTATCTAAAATACTTTTCTCTATGTGCCTGTCTATGTGCTTCTAGCAATCTACATATTTATATGTGTTCTATTCCGTGTATATTTTTTTTTACACGGAGCTTCATAAAATGCAAACAATAATTATTTTTGATGGAGATGTTTTTCCAAAGATTTATTTTACTTTATTTTATTGTATATGTGTGGGTATTTGTCTTCATTGTACTTATGTATACCACATGTATACAGTGCCTATGGAGGCCAGAGATGGCATGGAATCATCTGGAATTGGAGTTACGGGTAGTTTTTAACATCATGTCAGTGCTGGGAATTGAACGCAGGCCTTCTGCCAGAGCAGCAAAGGCTCTTAACCACTGAGCCGTGTCTCCAGCCCCAAGGTCTTTTTGTTGTTGTAAACACGCACATTTCTCTTTGTTGTTTGAATTTCATGCAATCATCAGTAACAATAAGAGCAAACATTCTTTAATTGGAAACTTTTATATATTTCTTTCATTTTTTTCTTTCACTTTTTAGAAGCAGCTGTCTAAGATCCAACAATAAAATGAAATAGAACGAGTCCCCCAATTACGCATCAAATCCTTCTAAAGATCATAAAGTTGAAGTTAAGTAAGCAATTTTATATAATTTTTGAATCCATATATTTATGTGGCATATATCACAGAATCCCAGATGGCAAGACAAAGAAGAATTTTCTACATTTTCAGTGGCATTTTGATCCTCCTACCATTAAATTGAATCAAGAAATAAAAATATTCATTATGTAGTGAAAGAATTTACATAATATGTAATTGTGAAGATTTTTATGGAAATTGCTTCCTAGTCAATTGTAAAAAAAAAAAAAAGTAAAAAAGAAAAAAGAAGAAGAAGAAGTAGAAGAAGAAGAAATGCTGTGTTTGCATGTCCAGAAAATAACTTGACCACATGAGCTAGGCTATTCTTTATACTTTTGTTTTTCCAAAGACAAAAAAAAAAAAATAGTGATGAAAACCATTTCTATGAATCCTTACAGTTAAAAGTGAATTCTTAAAAATCAAATAAATTAAGTAAAGTCTCCATAGGCAGTAGAACCCTAAATGATGCTGAGTGTCTCTGCACTGACTGTCATTTTTTAAAAAAAAATTATAGGAGAGACATGACATGATTTCAGATTTTAATAGCTGGTTAAAATCTGGCTGGCATGGGTTTGCAGATCAATAATATCAGCTTCATCTCATTTAACTACATCTGACTCCAGGCAAGGGCAAGAGGATCAATTCTCCCTGTGATGGTGGGATGCTAAACCAGTACCTCCAAGGGCTTTTCCAGAATATTAAGCCATAAATATCCACTTGCCTACAGAGGAGCTTCTCTCTCCAGCCCCTTCACAGACATCTCCCTGTCTTTTCTCCTCAACTTCCCTGGAGGACTTGAGATGTCGTAAGTACTTGCTCACTCCACAAATCAAAGTATGTTTTTAAAAAGCTGGGTTTTCCCCTTCACATCCAATAAATAATCAGCCAGAAATGACACAAGTGTAGCCCAAAAGCAAACAAAAACAAACAAACAAAAAAAAACTAGTCTCAAATGTTCCACTATTTATAGGAAAATAATTCTCTAAGTTAGATTTACTTGGATAATAGTCTCCTTTATGAAAAATGTCTAAGTCATAATTCAGATTTGTCTGCTAAGCAATCCAGTGATAGACCCAAAGCAAAATCAGATGAAAAGACTAAATTTTACAAGCCTTATGTAATCCAGCTGAGAGAGAGAGAGAAAGAGAGAGAGAGAGAGCGAGCACTGAGATGGCAAACACTAGTCTCTTGATCATATGAGTTCAAGCCCCTTTTTAGCTATTGATCCTCGGGGATAAGACATTCTCTCCCTAGAACTGAGTTTTCCTTCCTCTAATTTGAGCATTCTGCCTCCTCCTTGTGATGAGAACTGAATGTGGCAATCCATTTTTATCGTTGAGAATAATGCCTTGAAGTAAGATTATACACAAAAACATTCTTTTTCCAGGTGATACACATCAAGGTCTGAGATCCAAGAGAAAACTGAAAGCTCAGGGCATTTGAAGCTCAGAATCCTTGAGGTCAGGACTCACCTGACTTTAACCAACCGACTGAGCCAAGTCTCTCTAGTACTTTTTAGATACTAGAATGCCAGGATCCCCAAGTGTAAACAGCTTTATCCTAAGGTTAAGGAAGAGACCAATGATGCTTATCTATGAAATCTGATAAAACCTGAACTCATAGAAAAAGGAAAGGATGTTTACCTGAGGCCGTGGAAGGGAGGTGAGCTGCTGAGTGAATGATACACTGCTTTATTTATTTATTTATTTATTTATGGAAGGATGGAGACATCTAATGTAAGGCATAAATACAGTTTATAATAATGTGCCAGCCATATGCTTGAGATTTATTGAGAAACATCATGTGTTATAAAGACACTAAAGACCACTATTTGAAGCAATGATGCTTAGCTCCTCTGTGGTCATCCTTTCCCTGGGTGTGTGCATATCAAACAACAAAGACATTCAATTCTCTTTCACTGTACCTCAGCAATACTGAAAACTGAGACCAAAGAATACAAGGGGAGGGAGGGAAGAGGGAGGGAGAGCATAAGGAAGAGAAGAAAGAAGAATGCAAGGGGCTAGGAAAGAAAGGAGGAGGAGGAGGGAAAGAAGAAGAGAGAGTAAGGCAAATGGTGAGATTAGAAAAATACTATTTACTCTGTTCCTGATGGATGGTAATGATAGAACGAGAGACAATTCCCTTCACATTGAGAGTGAGAATATAGTCATGCCACAAAACCTACAAGTAACACCACAACCTCCCTGGGCATTCTCTGTGCCATCAAAGGCAGCTAGTCGTACTTGCCAAGATCAGCACCAGCTTCCAGAACTTGCTTCAAATCTCCAGGCCTCTAATGGGTTCAGATTCTCAGAAGGACTTGATGCCTCCTGTTGATCCAAAAACTATTTGGTTTCTATGAGAATCAATGATACTCTTCTACTGGCCTGATAAATAATACCTTCCCCAAGAAAGAGTTTCAGAGTGGCATACAGCTATGTTAGAATTTCTTGACAAAATTGTTTGCTTGTGAGCCTGGTGTGTATGTATGTGTGTGTGTGTGTGTGTGTGTGTGTGTGTGTGTGTGTGTGTGTGTATTCAGATTTTATTTATGTTTACTTATTTAAAATTTACCTCTTTTAAATGGACTCTTCTCTCATACAGTTTACCCTCTCTCAGTCCTCCCATCCCCCACCTCCTTCCCTAACCCCACACTTCCCTCTCCCTCAGATACACTCTTCTGTTTCCTCCTGTTTCCCTTCAGAAAAGAACACTTGAGATAAGATCTTCCTACCTCGCTCATGCTGGCCTTGACCTTCTGTCTAAGACACCTAACTAACCCTTTGTTAAGGTTACAATAAGTCATGTTCAACATGGTTAGTGTTCTTGAGAGCAAATTCAGGAACCAGCTTGATGCATGGGGAAGTGAAGCCTCATTTCTCTGTCACCCATGTCCTGTGTCTTATGATAGGAGACAGAAGCATTGATTCAGACAGGAAGACCAGCTCTTCATCACTGCCTGGGGACAGATGAAAGGGGCAGTCATTCGCTAATGAGATCTTTGTACTTAAAAACTTCTTATGTGAACACTGACCCCCTAGCTTGCTGATTCTCTACACTCACATGGGTTTTCATGCTCTTTGCCATGGTTTGAAGAAGGAATGGTGAGGGAATGTCCGGCATGAAACCAGGGAGCTGTAGATGGTCAACTCAGGAAAATGTCAAAGTGCACATGGATGTCAAGGTCTTGCTTGTCTAACACTAAAGCTCCATTAAAGAGGGGAAGACAAATCTTGTTACAGCCTTTCCTGGGTGGAAGTTAGATGTAGGAGAAATAATAATAATAATAATAATAATAATAATAATTGCAGTTACAGGTTAATCAGATGAAATACAATTAGACCTCCAAATTCCTTTTCTTTTAAAAACTGCTTAATGTTAATATAAATAAAAATAGTTGATAGCTATAGGCTATGTTTTGCTATTTCTAATAAAACTTTTATAATGGAAAGGCCATTATTAGTTGCCTAATGTGTTAATCTATTCTCTAGATTTCCCCACACATAGAAGTGGCCTTTGCCAAATGATTAATAGTTTTTATGGTCACAATTAACCGTAATTGAAGCTGGGGAACTCAGGAGGAAATGAGCAATCCCTAAAACACAGTCTTAAAACCTATAAAGAGACAGTAACACAGCATATACCAAAGCCCACTTACTCCCCTGGCCTGTGGATTAAAGCTCACTTTGTGGTCACCATTAAGAATATAAGGTTTAAAAGCGGACATATGCTGGAGCCAGCATGCTTCAGGTCATCAGCCCCATTTGTTTCTTGTCAACTCTTCCTTCCATAGCTTGCTGAGTATATTTAGAACACGGGGATCAGCCAAAGTTCCACATGGGAAATGTGTTTTTGATTTTGTATTTCTTTTTTCCTCTCCCTTTATCTTTCAACCACCCCCCCTCCCCGCCCACCTCTACAACTTAGGAATACAGGCCTACTTTTAAAAAGCAAAATTTACATGGGCTTGTATCAGAGTTAATCCTAGAAAGAAAATTGAGATTAAAACTATCTAAATAAATTCAACTTAAATTATCTAAATGAAAAATTTCTCATCTTTTCTTCATCCAAGCCTCTCTCACTGCCTCATCATCTCTAAGCTTCATTTTCTGGAATTTTTTTTTCCTCAGCCACATATTAAATTTTTGAGGTCCATTATAGTTTATATTTTATCATCTTTTTTTTGTCAATTATTCTACTTTTGCTTCTTGCTCATTATTAATGGGTTACTACCTGTACATACACCAGATGAGACTTTCACCTGGAGGTGGAAAAACAAGGTTTGCCAATGAAAGCCTAGTAGAAAACAAGCATATTCTGGATGAAGCAACTAGCGATGGTAGAGACAAGAGTAAGAGAAGGTCGCCGTTATGAATTTAATAATAATATGTACCATGCTCTGCCTTTCTGTCCTATGCCAGACTCTAAACTTGAAACTTCTGTTGTTGTCTTTTAATCAGTACTGATGTGTCACAATCCCTTAATTTCAGCTTTTCACTTTTTGGGACATAGATTTGAGTTCAGCGTTAATTTTATGTCTCTGGTACTCACAGTCTCTAGTGGCATCGTTGATGTTACATGCTAATGTTCAAGCTGAGTGTAGTTGAAGCCATCTTGCGCACTCTGCCATCTGACTAGAAAAGACAAACAGCTCAATGGTGGTGGCTTGGTGCTGACTTAAAGTTTGGCAATGTATATCAGAGGAGAGGCAGAAGTGAGAGGAGGGTGCAGACTACTTGTAGACTCTTCAATTCTTTTTTCCAGTTCTAGCTGACTTTGTTGAACTTTTCAACAAATAGGGATTCAACCACCAGTCTGATTGAAAGTCTTATGTGTCTATAACTACTTTGGAAGTCAGTCTGGAGGTTCCTCAGAAAATTGGACATAATACTACCAGAAGATCCAGCAATACCTCTCCTGGGCATATACTCAGAAGAAGTTCCAACTAGTAATAAGAAAACATGTGCCACTATGTTCATAGCAGCCTTATTTATAATAGCCAGAAGCTGGAAAGAACCCAGATGTCCTTCAACAGAAGAATGGATACAGAAAATGTGGTACATTTATACAATGGAGTACTACTCAGCTATTAAAAAGAATGAATTTATGAAATTCCTAGGCAAATGGATGGACCTGGAGGGCATCATCCTGAGTGAGGTAACCCAATCACAAAAGACTTTTTTTTAATTAGATAGTTTCTTTATATACATTTCAACTGTTATCCCAAAAGTTCCCTATACCCCCCCCCCTGCCCTGCTCTCCTACCTACCCACTCCTGCTTCTTGGCTCTGGCATTCCCTGTACTGGGGCCTATAAAGTTTGCAATACCAAGGGGCCTCTCTTCCCAATGATGGCCGACTAGGCCATCTTCTGCTACATATGCAGCTAGAGATATGAGCTCTGGGGGTATTGGTTAGTTCATATTATTGTTCCACCTATAGGGTTGAAGACCCCTTCAGCTCCTTGGGTGCTTTCTCTAGCTTCTCCATTGGGGGCCCTGTGTTCCATCTTATAGATGACTGTGAGCATCTACTTCTGTATTTGCCAGGCACTGGCATAGACAGGGTCCCTTCAGCAAAATCTTTCTGGCATATGGTGCCAGTGGGTTTGGTGGCTGATTATGGGATGGATTCCCAGGTGGGGTAGTCTCTGGATAGTCCATCCTTTCGTCTTTGCTCCAAACTTTGTCTCTGTAACTCCTTTCATTGGTATTTTGTTCCATATTCTAAGGAGGAATGAAGTATCCACACATTGGTCTTCCCTCTTCTTGATTTTTTTTGTGTTTTGCAAATTGTTTCTTGGGTGTTCTATGTTTCTGGGCTAATATCCACTTATCAGTGAGTGCATATCTAATGACTTCTTTTGTGATTGGGTTACCTCACTAAGGATGATTCCTCCAGATATGTCCATTTGTCCAAGAATTTCATAAATTTTCATTCCTCTGTTGAGGGGCATCTGAGTTCTTTCCAGTTTCTGGCTATTATAAATAAGGATGTTATGAACATAGTGGAGCATGTGTCCTCCTCACATATGTACTCACTGATAAGTGGGTATTAGCCCAGAAACTTAGAATACCCAAGATATAAGACACAATTTGGCAAAAACATGAAACTCAAGAAGAATGAAGACCAAAGTGTGGACACTTTGCCCCTTCTTAGAATTGGGAGCAAAACACCCATGGAAGGAGTTACAGAGACACAGTTTGGAGCTGAGACAAAAGGATGGACCATCTATACACTACCATACCCGGGGTTTCATCCCATAATAAGCCTCCAAACGCTGACACCATTGCATACACTAGCAAGATTTTGCTGAAAGGACCCTGATATAGCTGTCTCTTGTGAGGTTATGCCAGGGCCTAGCAAACACAGAAGTGGATGCTCACAGTCAGCTATTGGATGGATCACAGGGCCCCCAATGGAGGAGCTAGAGAAAGTATCCAAGGAGCTAAAGGGATCTGCAACCCTATAGGTGGAACAACAATATGAACTAACCAGTACCCCACCCCCGTAACTCGTGTCTCTAGCTGCATATGTATCAGAAGATGACCTAGTCGGCCATCAGTGGAAAGAGAGGCCCATTGGTCTTGCAAACTTTATATGCCTCAGTATAGGGGAACGCCAGGGCCAAGAAGTGGGAGTGGGTAGGGAGGGGGTGGAGGGAGAGGGTATGGGGGACTTTTGGGATAGCATTGGAAATGTAAATGAAGAAAATACCTAATTTAAAAAAGAAAAGAAAAAAAAAAGAAAAGAAATCAAAAAAAAAAAAAGTCTCATGTGTCTAGCCCCAAACTAATGTCAGGGAGACAATAGCCTTAAGAGTAAATAGTGACAATCTGCTTACCAAAGCTGTGGGTCTCCATGATGAATAAGTACTTGGGATTTTATGACTCATAGTGTGTGTCTGTGCTTCAGCGATCACTAGTCAGGCCCCAGGGAATGATGAGCCCACAGAGCTCTGTCATAACGGTGTGTGGAAAAAAAAAAAACAAAAACAAAAAACACTATGATCCTTCTGTGTCTCAAGATGGAAGGCTGTCCTGGGTAAGGCAGACTCCTCGAGCACTCACGTGAGTGGGGGTTCTGAGTCCTAGAGGCCATCGGTTTCCTGAGTCCCTCAAACTGTTAAGATCCACAGGCAAGACAGGTGTTAGAATGGCAGGTAACTGCATCTCTGATGTTCGGATAAGGATCTCAATGAGCACCCAGTGTCTGATCAGTGCGTGAAAGAACACATGAATGAGGAGCTGCCATTCTGTGAAAAACCCAACATGGTTGGTCAGTTTAGACCTCTTTGCCTCTAATTACAATACCAGCTGCTGCTCTGTTCTGAAGATTTACAATCCTTTCCCAATGCCCTTGATGGAACTTCCCCCCCCCCCCCCATGCAACCATGTTAAAGATTCTGCTTTTAGGAGACAATTAGGTCATGAGAGCTGTTCCTTCATGAACAGAACTCAGAAGTGGTTCCAGTAGATCAGTTTTATACTGTTCACCATGCAGCAGAGTAGCACAAAGACTATATTTACAAATTGAAAGGCACCCCCTTGACAGACTGTCTCTCCTGGCTCCTTGCATTTGGATGCACTCTTCATCATATGCTCCTATTGTTTATAACTTCCTTGTCTGAACTACTTTGCCATAGCAACTTCAATGAAATAAGCCTCCTACTCACAAAATCTTGTTAGAGGAAAATTTAAATAACAAATACAATGTTTCAAAAAAAAAGTGAGTTAATTTTATCCTAGCCATTTATAACCATCACATCTTTCTCCAGAAATAATGGTTTGAATTATTGCTGGTTCCTCAATCCAATTCCAGCCAGATTAAAAACAGATCAAACATTCTAAAAGGATCTGCAGCCTTGGAATAAGAACTTTATTTCCATTCTCTTTTTTTCCGGACTCTGACGCTGACCTCATCATGGTTGCCTGGCCTCCAGCAAGAAGCATCTCATTTGGTATTATTGGCTCATGTGCATGCCGAAGCAAAGCTTCCGCAGAAGGTAATGTAATTGGGACTGCACAGAGGTGATCACCACTTTGTGAGAAACCCTGCTGATTTAACTGGGTCTTACTGCAATATCCTACTTGTCTTCATTTAGCTGGCTTGAAAAGAAAGAGATGAAGGAAGATAGAGTTGTCTATTTACTGTATAGAGCTATTGGGTTCAGTACCCCACATATTTTCAGTTGGAAATAACTGAGAATAATTTGCCCCCAGATAACTTGAGATGGGTGGATGAAACCCACAGGGTCAATAATTGTAGTTAATGAAATATCTAAGCAAATATTTCCATTTTTAATTAAGTGTATTACGTAGCCACATAGGAAAAAGAGTGAGTCTTAATAAAATTACTTTCAGTAAAATATCATTCTGGAAGAGAATTTGAAATGAAACTAATGTATAGGATGTCAATCACTGAGGTAAATGTCACTCATCTCAAAGCACTTGAAAATATTTTTGACAAATTCTGTCAAGATAACTAAGCCTACATTTAGCGAGAATGATTGTATTGATAATTACAGATGCAAGAGTCAAGAGCTAATTGATCACTTCACGAAGAGCTGAATATTAACTATATACTTGCTCATAGGGACAATAAGAACTTCATTGTTCATTTTAGGTGTGTTCACAGCAATACTTACAAGTATTTTAATCTATATCTGTGTGTGTACATCTGTCTATTGGAGCGAAGTGTGTTCCGGTGTAATGCATAGTTTATTCGATAGTTCTTTCTATTCAAAGTCAATCATATTATTGAACGATTATTTAATAACATGTGGTTTCTTCCACTTAGTGGGAATAGACACTATTGTGGCATCTGTCGTGGTAGACTGCTGATGTAACAATTCTTCCTTGTGGAGTAACTCAGATGTGTTGAGAGAAGCACTCAGCATGACTCTAGCATTTCAAAATAGATTTGAGTTGACTGCGTACATTTATTTAGCGTCCTAGGCAATCCTAGCTCTCCTCAGAGATCTAAGACACCATCTGATTCTCTGGCATGTCCCTCGTTTATTTGTGGCTGTTGTTGACTTTTTTTCAATTTACCCTAAAAATTTCAACATAAATTATACTATACATGTAGGTGTATTGTTATGCTTATTTTATTTAAGACCAATCAAAATGTACTAAATTATTTATTTAGAGCTTATCTTACAAATGAGGTGAGTGAAACAACATGCTCTAAATGACTTAACTTTTAAAATGTCTACATGTACATGTTTGCCTGTGGGTGCATATGTGGGTGTGTGTACACATGCATGTGGAGCCTTAGAGGGCAGCTTTGGTTATCATCCTAGGAAGGTCATGAGCCTTTGAGATGTGGTCTCTCAGCCTATAGCTAACTAATTCATCAAGAGTGAATGGCAAAGAAGCCCCAGAAATCCTGTTAACTATTTTTCCTTGGTGCTGGTATTACACATGGTACCACCATGGCTTGCATTTTTGCAAGAATTCTGAGATCCAACACAGGTCTTCTTGCTCACAAGGCAAAGGCTTTGCCAACTGAGCTACATCTCAGCTCTTAGTTTTTTATTGTCAAACAAGGTTATTTTAAACATAGAAATGCTTAATTGTAAATTCCCTTCTAAAAGGGCAATTATAAATCCTAATTTTATGTTCTGTAACCTTCAATACATTTATTAACAATTGTTAATTGAGATCAGCCTTGGTAATCTCAGTTCCCTGTCCTCTATCACATTCACAAAGATGAGGAATCATAAAGGCTCCTATAAACTGTAAAACAAATAAGAGAAAAATAAGCTGAAGGTGATTAATGGATCTACAACCCATTCCTATTTGTATTTTAGATGAAACTGGCTGGCCATCTTGGTTTGCTTCCTTTTTCAAATCTTTCAAAGACAGAGAACTCCCCAAAGAAAGAGACAGGTTGATTATACCAAGTTGTGGACTCTCAGCCTGTACATCATAAATCATTTTAACTTGCCTGACTCCCCGAGTCTTCTGAATCCTTCTTCACTATACTAGGTATTTTTGCTTCATTTCTTTGGTACAATATCATTTGATCGTGGCTTCACGGGGTCAAGAAAGATATTATGATCAGCTTCAGGTATTTTTACTGAAATGTTAACTCCTGAATTATGGTAGAGTATGTCCATGAATTCTGCCATGGCCAGGTTTGATACATTGCACACACACACACACACACACACACACACACACACACACACACCACACTCATTCACACAGAGGCACAGGGGATGCAGGAGGGAAAGGGAGAGGAGTTGGCAGGAGTAGAGGAGGAAAGATAGAACTAAAACCTTCTAAAACAGCTCCTATCCAGATGCATCTTGGTTCTAGCTGACATATACTACCAGGTTATGAATTCAGTTTTCTGTGTAGCCTCTATGAAAACAAGGCTTATGCATTCTCATGATATATTGGGCTACAAAATGGCCTCCCTATGGTCATAAAAGCAGGAGGTGGCAATAAAGACAAAACAAGATTTAGCTTAAATGTGTCTACTCTCAGTAAAGCCCTCTTCTGGTCTCTAGGTAGAAATGCGAGTTTTGTATAGCAGGAGACAGGTGGAGACTGGGAATCAAAGCCTCTTGTCTTTCTTTGTAAGCCTGAAGCTACTTCAACAAGAACTTTGGCATTGCCATGGAATCTACTGTACTTTACACATTGAAGGTTTTTCAGAATGTTTTACCCTTTCAGTTCTTTTGCATCTGTGAAGGTTGGAGGGCAACATACGAGACTCAGTTTGCTCCTTCAATCATGTGAGTTCCTTCCTTCTACCACACTGGATTCCAGGGATAGAACTCAGGTCATCAAGATTGGTGGCAAGTGCCTTTACCCACAGAGCCATCTCACTGGCCCAGATATACCCTTTGAAAGGCAGGTGACAGGCCTGGAAAGATGGCTGAGTGATTAAGAGTACCTTCTGCTCTTCCAGAGGACTCAAATTTGGTATCAGTACCTATGGCAGTGTCTCACTGACAGTCTATACCTCCTGCTACAAGGGACATAACACCTCTGGCCTCTTCCAGGGCCACCCACACTCAATGCACACAGCTATATGCAGAAATGCACACCAACACATAACTAAAATAAAAGAAGGAAATTCTGAAATAAATTTTAAAAAGCTGCTTTATCAAATGCTATGGGGAAAATAGAATATCCACACATAGAAGACTAAAACCATATCCATAACTATCACCCCACACAAAATAAGTTCACAGAGGGTGGAAGACCTCTAATGTGAGACCTGAACCTTTGAAACTGCCAGAGGAAATGACAGGGGAACATTTGAAGACATGGGCTAGGCTAGGACTTGCTGAAAAGGATTTTATTAGCACAAGAAATAAGCCCAAGAATTGACAATGGGATCACTTGAAATTCAAAAGCTCCTGTGTAGCAAAGGAACAATAACTGTGATGAAGAGTCTGACTATAGAACAGTAGCAAGTCCTTGCTAATTGTCCATCAAATGGGATAATATTTTTCTAGGAGAAGGAACTGCAAACATCTCATACCTAAAAAGCAAACCTTCCAGCCCATAAGTAGACTGATGCACTGAGCTGACAGTTCTCAAAAGAACTACAAATGGCCAGTGTGTGCTTAGAAAACAACTGAACATCCCGAGCCATCAGGGAAATGCACATTAACACTGATTTGAGATTCCACCTTGTTCCAATAACAAGATGCTACTGACAAGTGAACAGCCCAGAGGGTGAGGAAGGGAGACCCTTATTTACCACTGGTGGGAGTGTGAACTGGTGTCACCATGACAGGCATCAGTGTGGAGAATTGTCAGACGTTATATCTGATTGTAGAGCCAAGGATGTTACGACTTCACACATAGTTGGCATCCATGTTTGTAACTCTATTTCTGGTAGCCTAGATGCCCACCAGCAGATTCCCAGATAAAGAAAAGCATGGTGTAGACACACAATGGGGTTTTATTCAGCTGTGATTAAAAATGAGACTAGGACACCTGCATGGAAATGGATAGAACTCTAAGTTGTTAAGCAAAGGAACATGGACACAGAAAGATAAATACCACATATTCTCTCTTATATGCAGCAGATCTCTCTCTCTCTCTCTCTCTCTCTGTGTGTGTGTGTGTGTGTGTGTGTGTGTGTGAGAGAGAGAGAGAGAGAGAGAGAGAGAGAGAGAGAGTGAGTTTAAGTCATAAAACTAAAAATGGGACCATGAGAAAAAAATGTTAAGGTAAGGAAGAAAGGGAGATAGAACTAGAATAATATGATATAGAAGTGGAATGGGGTCCACTAAGGGGAGGAAAGGTGTGAGTGAGAGGTGGAGTGGGCACAGGATAAAGATAAACAGAAGCAAAATATAAATTAAAAATCCATCATGAGACTTTTTATGCATGGTAACTTAAGGAAATAAAAACAATAAAGCCATGAAAGTGACAAGGAAAACAAAGACAAAAACTAAGGACACAGTGGGATATGCGATGAAGTATTATTCAGCAATGAAAAACAAACAAAATCTGGACAACTAGAGGAAAGTGGGTGGAACTTAAAATCATGACGGTAAGAATGTTAGTACAGACTCCGAAAGACCAATTTCCTGATTTCTCTCAAACGCAGAATCTGGATCTAAGTGTGTGTGAGTGAGTGTGTGTGTGTGTGTGTGTGTGTGTGTGTGTGTGTGTGTTGAAAGTTAAAAGAGGACAATGAGAGAAGCAGAAGAGAACATAAGTCTGGAAGAACAAAGGAAATCATGTGACATGAATGTAGAAGCAGGAGTGTTTGAGAGTAGGAATGGACCAGCAAAGGAGGAAAGAGCTAAGAGTGGGCGCAGAGAGTAGAGGGTGAAGAAGCTGAGAGTAGAGGATAAAGAAGCCAAGAGTAGAGGGATGAAGAAGGACGAAGCACTATAGCATGTGCACAAGAAACCTTCCTGTGGTTTGCTAACAAAAATTAAACAAACAAATATCAAAACCTAACACCCACAGCTTGGTCTTTCGTGTGTTGTTCTTTGAGGGTCCAGGAGAGTCTCACTCACACTGCACCTGAGGCTTCTCACAGTGTTTGAATGGACAGTTCAATGTCCTACAATTCTTACCCCTTTACACAGATACTTTGTTACACAGATACCAGTGTAACACCAACGATGGATATATAGCAAGACTTTTTCCGGCCTCCAAAGGACAGGATCCAGTTTCTGAGTCAACCCAGCCACTGTATGCTAGGGGTTACTATGACTGCACTCCCCTGTAGCAACCACCAGAGGTATGGTCACCAATATTCTTCTGTGGATGACTAACCCTGAGCTTATTAAAATCCTTCTGGAGGATGCTCATCTTATAAATCCCTTGAAGGAAAATTGTCTTCACCCAGGAACGTTAGAAAGCCAAAGCAACAGCTCAAGGAAAAAATTAGTGTTAGGATGGTACAGGTTTGATTTGGTTCATACAAGCTACTGTCCAGGAAGTCCCAGGGCAGAGCCCAGGGATTTGCACTCGCCAAAAGCATTGCAAAGAGGGTCAGCGCCTCCATCCTGTTTTGTCTGGAAGGGTCAGTACCTTAATCCTGCCTTGGGTGGGTCAAGTTTCAACTCTGGAGTAGCTAATTCTCTCAGTTACTTCACATTCAGAATGGACGCCAAACTGCTTAGGTATCCGGGAGTGAGATGACTCACTCAAGGCCAAGTCAGCCATATGTTGAGCTGAGAACGAAGTCTCAAAGAAAGCAGAATATTCCAGGATATCGAAAAAGAGAAACAGACAATGTTTTCCAAAAAGTAGCCCTTTTTTTTTCTGTCCATTCACCCGCCCTTTCATGCCTACTTATCAGGAAAGATAATGCCCCAAAATGTGGGTTCTTTAGGTTGTTTGTGTGAAAAATTAGAAGCATAAATCATCATAATTCATGCCCATTGGACCTTGAACTTTGATAGCACAGTACATAGATGTGAATAAAAGAAGCAGGACGGCTTATGATTTTCAGCTATATATGAAGTATTGATATGTGAATTGCTAGTGCCGCCTTAACTTCAAGGATCACCTGACTCGAGCAACAGCAAAGTGAAGAAAAGACAATACAGATAGAAATGTTGGAACCAGTTAGACTAGGCTCTTTGATGGAGAAACCAGTCTACCCCCACTCAGGCATAGCATCTTTATTATTTATCATATAAAAATTCAACAGGAAGATGAGTTATTGTGTCAGCTGCACAAGAAGGTGGCAGGCAATATTACAGACAGATATACAACGAGGCTGAGATTGTATGTACAGATGAACAGGAAGGCAGGTTTAGCTAATCTTGGTAAGAGCATGCTCTGTAAAAGGCAGTCTTCAGGCTATAAACACTGGGGTGTGGGGAGTGTAAATATATATTTGGTGTTTGTTTCCTTCCTACACAGTCAATGTTTTCTCACAGACATGAGAAGGGCTTTGTCATCTTTCTGAGCCTCACCTAGGGGAGAATTTGGCACTCCAGTGACACTGAGCCATTTGTCCTTGACATGGTTGTGCCCATGTCAAACAATACACATTCATTCAGGACTTTGCTTGGTCCCTACAGTGGATAACAAAATCAAGTAAAATTTGATATGTTTTAGTCAGACTTCCTTTAAAGCATAATTTTCAAACACAGCATCTGTCTCTTGAATGGCTTCATCCATTTCCATCAAAGCATAGAGCTGTTTCCTCCATCATAGCATATAGCCCTGACCAAGGAGCTTAGCAGATCCCAGATAGTCTAAGTACATATCTTCATGCAGCCTGTGAGCTGATACAGTTACCCATGCCCAAGTTAACCTTTTTTTTTTGATGATTTAAATTACAAATCAATCACAATTGACCCTAGCACATTTAACATTCCTAAGAACCAAGGTATTGGTGAGTATCACAACATACATGCATATATACATACATAATATATACATGCATATGTATATACATAATACTATATGTTATATATCATATATGTCACATATATCATATATACATATATGCATATATATGATGGGCATATTAGTGCATATATACATATTTGTATTCATGTAACTATGGACATTTAATTCCAGTACATATCGGACTTTTAACCCAGCAGCAACTGACATGGAACACAGTTTATATAAACTGAATTTCTACTAAACAATCATGATGTCATTAGTAGGCACACTGCTCCCCAAAGCAATGCATTCTGGAAGCACGGTGGGTGACTCATTGCTGCCCCTTTTTAATTTTACAAGCATAAAGGGATTAATATCTCTAATTTACTACATTTTAAATCCACAAAACATAGCCATGTGAGTATGAAACACTAATGGAATTATTTGTTTTCTTTATTTATGACTACAAGCACAATGATTTAAAAACGCCTTGAACAGAATCACAGTTCAACTCTCTGTGAGTATGGCTCCCCTCCATATACACACTGCCTCTTTCAAAATCTGCTGTACATTTTTACTGTGTTTAATGAGGATTAACATGATCATAGGACATTCTCTTTTGGGGTCATTCGATTGCTTTTATTTTTATAAAGCCAACTACAACAAGTAGGAATAAGTAAGGATAACATACCAGGTACAGTTGCGCACACCTTTAATCCCAGTGCTTGGGAGGCAGAGGCAGATTATCACTGTGAGTTCAAGGCCAGCTCAGTCTGCATAGTGAGTTCTCGGACAGCCAGGGCTACTTGAGAAATTGTATCTTGAAAAATGAAACAAAACAACAACAACAACAACAACAACAACAAGGGATAGGTATCAATTTAGATTGATGTCATTTAAATAATATGCCCTGTGAGTAAATTTCTTTCTATTTTCCACACAGCACCTACATGGTGATTAAAGAGTCAGTGTGCCTCATATACCACACTGTTTAAGACTTTACTCCAATCTTGAAGTAGTCTTCCCTTTAACCCACACCCACATCTTCCATCTAACTTTTGCTCACTGTGGAATAATGATGGGAGGAATAATTTTAAAATTTATCGCCAGTGGTGGTGGCACACCCCGGTAGGATTTGCAGAAGGAGGCAGAGGCAGGAGGATCATGAGTTCGAGTCCAGCCTGGGCTACACATTAAGCCAGGCATGGTGGCGCACGCCTTTAAGCCCAGCACTTGAGAGGCAGAGGCAGAGGCAGGCGGATTTCTGAGTTCCTGGCCAGCCTGTTCTACTAAGTGAGTTCCAGGACATCCAGGGCTATACAGGGAAACCCTGTCTCGAAAAAACAAAATAAATAAATAAATAAATAAATAAATAAATAAATAAATAAATAAAATTTAGCTCAGAGGGAGACCCTGTCTCGAAAAACCAAAATTAATTAATTAATTAATTAATTAATATAATAAAATAAAATTTAGCTCAGAGAAATACCTTGGTCACCTCGAGGTTCGATCCTTTGCTATCTTGCTGATACCTCAACTACCATACAATCTTTATGAGTGGTTTATATATTCAGGTTAATTACTCCTATTGCTACAGGTTTTAATATCCTTTCCTCTGAAGTGATGAGTTTTGAATTATGCTAAGTCACTCCCATATCAGTTTGATATGTGTAATTTCTACATTCTAATCGCATTTTGTCATGGAGAACAACTAAGTTAAAACAAACAAACAAACAAACAAAAAAACCCTTCCAGTAAATATATCTAGGATGTGTGTTGTTAACCATGTCCAGTCAGTAAACTGCTTTGACAACCCAGTTTATGGCTTCTGCCCAATGACAATATTGAATTATAGATATATATTTAATATGGTTATTACTTTAAACAACAAGATCTAGTGGAAGATAAGTAACTACTATAATTCCTAAGACATACTATAAGCCAGATTTTGAGATAGCTGCAGTACAATAAGGTGGCAGAAATCACAGGGGAACAAATATGGCTGTGGTTGTCCATAAGAGTGGGTAACAGAAACGTGTGGTCTGATAGGCTGGGGCATGCCTGAAATCCTTAGCCTTGAGGAATGAAAGGCAGAAAGATTGGAAATCCAAGATTATCCTCACATACAATATATATTCTTGTCCAGCCTGGGCTATGTACAAGAGAAAAAGATTGATGGTGGGGAGAGGAGGAGAGGGAAGGAAGCTATAGTGACATTTTGGATATTTATATTCTTAGAAATAAAATTAAGATTCATGATCTTAAAAAGGGATGAGTCCTAGACAGTTGTAAAATTACCATTAACTATGTTATACTCCAGGGTTTTGTTTGTTTGTTTTTTGTGTGTGTGTGTGTGTGTTTTTTTTTTTTTACTTCAAACTCCCAAATATATTGTGAACTTAGTAAAACACTTGCTGAAATTTAGTATTTTTTCAGCTCAGATTTGTTTTCTAACACTTCACAGGCTTTTTCAATGAGGAGAAGGTATTCAATTTCATCTATTAAACTTCAGAGGGAGAACAGTCTGTGGAAGACCCCCTGCCTTCTAAAACCCTCCCATTTGTAGGTGTTAAGGTGTTTAGGAAGAATATATTTGATATATAACTGCTGATTTATACAAATTATAGTAGACATGTGCTCGAGGAACTAGATTAAACTCTGTTCATTAAATATGGGTAGAGGATTCACATTCCTATATTAACATCAGTGTCACCAGAAAATTACAGGCACACCTAACATGACTGTGCAGATTTTAAAAAAGCAATTCAAACAGGCAGGTGCTGTTTCTCTTTTAGTCTATAGTCTGTAGTTTGAAGTTGCAAAAGTCTTTTATCTATAGCCTCCTTTTTCTGGGTATTCTCAGTGTTGCCTTCTAAGCAATTAGATTACATCATAAAAACAATTTAATTTATATTTGGAAAATATCAGCACCCTATCAGACAGCGTGGTAGCATTCCTCAGCCCTTGAACCATGGAGACATGTTTCCTCTGAACATCCATCCATCAAATCACCTCCATGTGTCAACTCAAGGAGCTGTAATGTTTGTATGGACAGGAGATTCTATAAAAATCAACACCCATAAGACAGTTTCATGGCTCTTGTTTTTATGTGAAATGGAAATTTTAATTTAAATGCATACTGGAGAAGCATGCATTTATCGAATACACAGGATATATAGTACGAATCTGTTTAGCTTAACGTCTGCTCTGAGAGGATGCAGGCAGAGGTGAACTCTGCAAGCACACAGGCTAGACTTGGTATTTTAATCTTGGTATATTATAGCAAGAGTGGAGAGCAGACCCTGGGAGAGATGCTGCAGGAACTGGAGGGAGGGAGAGAAGGATACAAGATGGGTGCCCAAGAGAGCTTCAACATCTGCAGAGCATCACCTAGGGAAAGGATGAAGTAAGTGCTAACAGTGACCCATATGCTAATTATGTTGGCAGGGATTCAAGCATCATATTATACCTCATAATGCATCCAAATGCTGTAGGATAGCTTGGAAAGTAATGACATATTACACCAGGGCCTAGTTCCCAACCATCATGTCCTCTTGAGTCAGCTGCTTTTTATCAACAATATTTTTTTTTACTTTCTTTTTTTTCCATTTTTTATTAGGTATTTAGTTCATTTACATTTCCAATGCTATACCAAAAGTCCCCCATAGCCACCCACCCCCACTCCCCTACCCACCCACTCCCCTTTTTTGGCCCTGGCGTTCCCCTGTACTGGGGCATATAAAGTTTGCGTGTCCAATGGGCCTCTCTTTCCAGTGATGGCCGCCTAGGCCATCTTTTGATACATATGCAGCTAGAGTCAAGAGCTCCGGGGTACTGGTTAGTTCATAATGTTGTTCCACCTATAGGGTTGCAGATCCCTTCAGCTCTTGGGTACTTTCTCTAGCTCCTCCATTGGGAGCCCTGTGATCCATCCAATAGCTGACTGTGAGCATCCACTTCTGTGTTTGCTAGATAGGGGACTAATATCCAATATATATAAAGAACTCAAGAAGGTGGACTCTAGAAAATCAAATAACCCCATTAAAAAATGGGGCTCAGAGCTGAACAAAGAATTCTCACCTGAGGAATACAGAATGGCTGAGAAGCACCTGAAAAAATGTTCAACATACTTAATCATCAGGGAAATGCAAATCAAAACAACCCCGAGATTCCACCTCACACCAGTCAGAATGGCTAAGATCAAAAATTCAGGTGACAGCAGATGCTGGCGAGGATGTGGAGAAAGAGGAACACTCCTCCATTGTTGGTGGGATTGCAAGCTTATACAACCACTCTGGAAATCAGTCTGGCGGTTCCTCAGAAAATTGGACATAGTACTACCGGTGGATCCCTAAATACCTCTCCTGTGCATATATCCAGAAGATGTTCCAACCAGTAAGAAGGACACCTGCTCCACTATGTTCATAGCAGCCTTATTTATAATAGCCACAAGCTGGAAAGAACCCAGATGCCCCTCAACAGAGGAATGGATACAGAAAATGTGGTACATCTACACAATGGAGTACTACTCAGCTATTAAAAAGAATGAATTTATGAAATTCCTAGCCAAATGGATGGACCTGGAGGACATCATCCTGAGTGAGGTAACACATTCACAAAGGAACTCACACAATATGTACTCACTGATAAGTGGATATTAGCCCAAAACCTAGGATATCCAAGATATAAGATACAATTTCCTAAACACATGAAACTCAAGAAAAATGAAGACTGAAGTGTGGACACTATGCCCCTCCTTAGAAGTGGGAACAAAACACCCTTGGAAGGAGGTACAGAGACAAAGTTTGGAGCTGAGATAAAAAGATGGACCGTGTAGAGACTGCCATATCCGGGGATCCATCCCATAATCAGCTTCCAAATGCTGACACCATTGCATACACTAGCAAGATTATGCTGAAAGGACCCTGATATAGCTGTCTCTTGTCAGAGTATGCCTGGGCCTAGCAAACATAGAAGTGGATGCTCACAGTCGGCTATTGGATGGATCACATGGCCCCCAATGAAGGAGCTAGAGAAAGTACCCAAGAAGCTAAAGGTATCAACAATATTTTTAAAAACATATTAAGTAAAGGTTTATGTAATGTCTAAGGTAATTGACTCCAAATTTCCATTTGTAAGTTTACAAAGATGAAATTGACGGGGTATCTGCTTGAAATATCTCTTTTCCTCTAAACATAACCAAACACATTTTCTAATTATATTTTTTAAAGATTTATTTATTTATTTATTTATTTATATCTTAAGTGTGTTTTGCCTGCATGTGTGTCTATGCACCACACACATGCAGTGCACACAGAGGCCAGAAGAGGGTGTTAGGACTCCTTGTTAGCTGTCATGTTCCCGCTGGGAGCTGAACCCTAGCAAAAGTAGCAAGTGCTTTTAACTGCTGAGCTATCTCTCCAGCTCCTCAGGTTAAAGAAACAATATGAACTAACCAGTACCCCCCCCCCCCGGAGCTCGTGGCTCTAGCTGCATATGTATCAGAAGATGGCCTAGTCGGCCATCATTGGAAAGAGAGGCCCATTGGTCTTGCAAACTTTATATGCCCCAGTATAGGGGAACACCAGGGCCAAGAAGTGGGAGTGGGTGAGTAGGGGAGTGGGGGGGGAGGGTATGGGGGACTTTTGGGATAGCATTGGAAATGTAAATGAAGAAAATACCTAATAAAAATAAATAAATAAATAAGCAAGCAAGCAAGCAAGAAATCACTGTGTAGAACAGGCTGGCCCAAAACAAAACTCACAGAGATTTCTTCCTACCTCTGTCTTTCAAGTGCTATGAAAGGTGTGCACTACCAAAAGAAAAAAAAAAAAGAAACACTATCTTACTATTATTTCTTGGTGCAGAGATACATTTTTTTCCAACAAAGACGACCTAAGAGATAAGAGGTTTATAGTAGTTCACATTTTAACCCATAGTCCATTATGGTAGGGAAGTCTCTGTAGCAGGAGCTTGAAGAAGCTGGTCATATGATATCCATAGCCAGAGAGGTCAGCTTGGTTTCTCCACTCTACTTAATTTAGATTGCATTTATAATTCATGTACCAGTGGTGTGTGGTGATGGTGGTGGTAGGGGTGGTGTGTGTGTATGTGTGGGCATGCAACACAGTCTGTGTTTGAAGCCTTTAGTTGGGACACTATCATTATCTAAGATAACTATATATCTATTTATCTATTGACTGGCTTTGTAGTTAATGTAAAATCAACCCCTCCCCACCCCCCATGTGTGGTTGTGTTTGTAGCTGCACCTGCTATACTGGGAGAGTGTGGAATGTTTGGAAGATAGGGCTTAGTGGAATTAGAAAGGAGAGAAAGGCATCTCTCTAACTCTCTCTCCCTCCCACCTTTCCCCTCCCCTCTCTCCCTCTCCTCTTTCTCTCTCTGCATGACTTCTGTCTGTCATGAAATAAAGAAAAAACACTCCTTCTCCCTACACTTCTGCCACCAGGATGTTCTTTCCAAGCGCACAGAGCCAAGCAACCACAGCTATGCCATCTGAGACAACTCACCCTCTTCCCTTGCTATTATATCAGGCATTTTGGTCTCTGATGAAAATAGTAGCCTACAAGTTATCCATAAATGTAACACGGCAGAGGATTTTGGCTGTGTGTTTACTACTGGATCACTAGTTTTCAGTACTAGCCGATCATTGCCCTTTAGATCATCATTCCTCAATAAATAGTGAGAGCAGCCCTCTCCCTGCCCCAGCAGGGACTTCCTCTTCTCTCAATAGCATCAACAACATACCTTGATAAGTCAGGGGCAAACAGGGTGAGAGGTTGCACACTGAGGAACCCTATCTCTTTCAGGTGAGAGCTTTTCCTAAGTAACCTTAGGCTACTGAATTCAGAATTGTAGATGCTACAATTGACTTTTTTTTTTTTTGCCTTATGTATAGATGTTAGGAATCTATAAAAATGTATCTCACCTGTAACTGCCCAGTAACAAACAGAGAACAAAATAAAAGTACCAATTCCAAGCAAGCTCATTAATTTTTTTTAAGAAATAAATAATTAAAACCAATGGGCAAAATGGCTACCATTAACTTCCCGGCTAAACCTGAAATGAAGTTGTGGGGTTTCACCATTGATCACAGCCTCCTTCCAAACAGGAACTACAAGGCTGTAATTATTCTGAGAGGACAAGTTTCAAACAGCTTCTCCTGCCAATACAGCCGATTGAGGTGATAGATAGCTTCATGACTCGAAAGGGCTTCAGGGCATCAATAAGTCTTTTGCCTGAATCTGTCCCACGGCTGATGAAGTTTCACACTTCCTCAAGATCTCAATTTAGGCACCAAATCCTGTTGGCAGGGCTCCCTAATATGTCTATGATTATGGGGTGCAGAATGGCATCCTGTCGATATGTACATAGACATAACTCACGCTCATATTCTCTTCTCAAACTTGTCTCTGCTTGCAAGCTTAATTCACTCTGCAGTCAATAAAACAGGTGGATTTTTAGAACGCCATGTGCTGACTTCTCCCAAATAAATGTTTGATCCACAGAAGGGGAATTCCTCTAGGAAAATGACATTAACATCAGCAGCAAGTGGCCGTGTCAGGATAAAGGCCCTAGTCTAAGGGGATGCAATAACTTTCTGCCTGTCCAGAACCCACACATCCACCCTTTGGCTACATGTCCTTCTTTCTCAAATATGGACTAATGACTATCAGAAATAGCAACACAAATAATTATAGCTATCAAGGACTTTCACAAGCTGTTTGGAGTTTTCTTTTTTCTTGTCAATTAAAAAAAAAAAAATCCAACTTGCTGACCAAAAAAGGTTGCTGAATGGACCTTCTTAGAAGCTCATTTATCTTCCATTTCCTTTGGAGTCTTCAGTGTATTGCTAACATTCATTTGGAGCAAAGGAATGCGTATGCTTCTTTCTTATATTCTTCCATTTCAAGTCTTAAAGGCTCCCCTCCCCCACCCCATCTGATAGTCACCCTCCTCAATAACGATGTGATTTCTCGGTTATAATACGGGTTCTGTCTCCCTCATCCCACCCCAGTAACTGCAAGCACATTGAAATCCTAGTTACATATTGCTTTCAGTAACCGGGAGCTGCTGGGCTAGAAGGTTTTTAGCTTTACTATTGTTGCCTGGGATTACGCCATGAATGCCAGACCATCTGTCAGGGAACTGCTGCCAAGAGTGGATATTTATCTGGCTTCTCTGTCAATTTAAGAGGACTTAGCAAGTTGGCCACCTGCCAGCAGCTACAGAACCAACCTTCAGAGGGATGACTGCCGAGAAAATGACTGGAATGGTACAATTTTCATCTCCCTTTTCATTTATCCAATTTCTGCACATCTGCACATAATGAAAGGGAAGACGAGGCAACCCCCTCTGCACCTCCACACCCATTCATAGTGACTCTCCCTTTCCATCACTTTCTTCCTGTCCTAAGCCTATCTATCCATCAAGGTCCAGCAGAAATCAAAACCCACAGCAGAACCACAGTATCCCTTCTACCTTTTGGGCTCCTCCTGCCCACTGGCTTCAAACATTTATTAAGTATCTACTGCACATGAGATAGCTATCGCCAGGTACCTAGCAAACCTTGCAGATCTCCCAGACAGGAATGCAAAGGTAACTATAATTCACAAATCTTTTGCCAAGCGTCTGGCCTATCGTATCCATGAAAACTCATTGCAAAAAAAAAAAAAAAAAAAAAAACTGGCATGAGGAAGCAAGTTTATAATCAAATATAGGGTTGGGAGAACACTCGCAAGAAGTATTTACTGAGTTTTCCAATGAGGTGAGAGTGTAGATATAAAACAACCAGATGCTAGAGTTTAAGGTCCAGCCCTGTAGTCAGACAAACCCCATTTCAATTCAGAAAAGTTCTCAGTAGGAGGTGGGGGTAACATTTCTGAGGGAATAATTTGAAATATATACACATTTGTCATAAGTGGGTTGCCTATTTTTTTTCATTTCTTTTGAACATTAATAGAAAAGCAAGTTTAAAAAAAAAAGTTTTCCTGATCCAGGAAAACTGCATTGGAAATGTAAATGAAGAAAATACCTAATTAAAAAAATTAATTCAAAAAAAAGTTTTCCAATTGTGTCATATTTAGTCTACAAAAGTCCCCTATTAGAGACAATTTCTATTTCTGTGGCTGCAGTTACCCATGATCAACTGTGTGAAAAAAATATATATATCAATTAGTCCAGAGACAAACAATGCATAGGTTTTAAATGACCTATCATTTTGAGTATCATAATGATATCCTTCTTATGGTGTCCAACTCTAGGATGAGAAACACCTCTTTGCCCAGTGTGTACACACTGTAACACTACCAGCCCACTGACTAACTGAAGTCATCTTGGTTATCAGACCAGCTGTCCTGAGATCAGAGTGCTTATGTTCAAGCAACCCTTATTTTATTAAGTAGTGGTTCAAAATTGCAAGAATATTGATGCTAGAAATGTTTTATAGTCTATTTTATAATTATTCTGTTTTATTATTAACTTATTGCTATCAATCTTTTTACATGATATGTCTGTAAGTTAAACTTGATCTTACTATTTATGTGCCAGAAAACCATAGTACACACACACACACACACACACACACATGCTTTAATAAAATATTGTACATGGTTTCTGTAATATACAAATGTTCATTGGGCATATCCTACCACAGATGAAAAATAGATTATTGTCTTTAATTTTTATGGAAAGACTTTGGATATAAACTGAAACTATAAATTTGGTAGATTATCTTAGATACAAGGAAATATTTTAGAAGACAAGACTAATAAGATATGGCATTTTATGATAGTAGAAGAGCTTTCCAATGCCTTCTGGAAACATCTACTTAAACTGAAAACGGGCCACTTCTTTCAGGGATTACACTAATGTATTTAAAGAGAAACATGGGAGAAATCAGACCTGTCCCTCCTAGGCAGGGGTTGTGAGAAATTGTAATGGGCACTCCAGAGTCAAGCTAACTTACAGTCCTGACACTCAGAGAGAGCCGCTGTTCCTGGCTTTGCTTGAAGGCCACAAGGTCCCTCTGGGGAGGGTGGTTATGGCTGGTAAGAACATGCCATGGGCACGTGAGGGAAGAGAGTTAATTAACATGGACTTTTATACTCTGACAATATGGACTCTCCCAGGGAATTTAATTAAAAAAAAAAAAAAAGGACAACTAGTGAATACATTCCATTCCAAGAATTTTCAGTTTATTGCTCAACAAAACAGCTTCAGTTTAGGACTTGTGAAAACATTTCCAAAAGCTTTAGATCTCAAGAGACCTTCCCTCATGAATGATGGAATATTGGTGGACCCTGACTCCTGCAAATGCCGCAATGAAGACAAGGTGATTTCCAGACCCAGTAGAAAGAAGACATGGGAAAAAAAATGATCTCCAAAGTAGATACAAAAGGAGCAGATTCCCCAGCATATCAAACTGTGGGGACAAATCGGGATACATAAAAACTACAAATGACAAAGGGTCATGCCTACAGAAGTCACCAAGGACCTTCAGACAACAGGGATAAAATATCACACAAAGTGATAACCAAGCAAGGAACACACACACACACACACACACACACACACAAAACACCGGGGAGCTGCAGACCAAGAGCAGAACAAAGTGACAGTCACTAGGAACATTCACACACACACAAAGGTCGATTCTGAAAGGATCAAGGAACACTGTTAGACGCTCAAAGCCAGACCCTCACTGGTAGAAATGCAGGGAAGTCCTTCGTCAGACTTCAGAATAGAAATGAATTTCAAAGATGGCCAGAAAAGTCACCCAAATATTATCTAGTATTTACACTGATACATTTAATAATACATTCTTTTAGACCTGCTAAACTCTATATGCTTGTTCCATATATAGCCAATAAAATAAACTGAGTCAACATAAAAACAACAACAAAAGGAAAACCAAAATGCACAGACTTAAAGACAATTCATTCCACTGCTTATTTGCATATCAGAAATATTAAATAAATGCTTTACTACAGTTTAGGTTCCCAGGGACAAAGGTCATTTCGTGTTAAGACATGTTTACCTGCGTTTATATCTTACAAGTTTAAGTTTTATTATGTGGCTTGTGCGTGTGTTCATGTTTCTGCTCACACAGAAGTGCTTTTGGAGGCCAGAGGTTGACATTAAGCATCTTTCTGAAATACTACTCTGCACCTTCTGTTTCAAGACACATCTCTGAATGAGCCTAGAGATCAGGGTTTGGCTAGGCTGGCTTTACAGCTAGCCCCAGGGATTCAACTGCCTTCACCTCTTCAACACTGAGGCTAAAGTAACATTCTATAGCACACAGCTTCTCATGTGCATGTGAGAGATCCGAACTCCACTCTTCATGCTTGTACATGAGGTGCTTTCCCAATAGAGCCATCTCCACGGCTCAGAAATTCCTATAAACATCAATAAAGGTAATTTTATACCAGTGACCCCATTAGTTTGTCCCCAACAGTGGAGAGAGCTTGGAATTCTGTAATTGAGAGTTGAGTTTAGTTTTTGCAGAAAGCACCCACACATAGTTTGATAAAAAAGCAAACATGGCTCCGTGTCACAAGATGATAAGGCATTTAAAACTGCCTAAAACTGTCATGTGGTATTTGTTAATGAGAATCACAGTATCTCTCTCCAGAGCAGAGAAAATGATTAACAAAAACAGAAGTGCAGTAGAGACATCACCAGATGGGAAAGGACACACACCTATGTCACAAAGCATTAACCCAGGTATTTCTAATAGCAAAAACTCCAAGAACTTTCCATAAAATAGTTTAACAAGTTTCATTTAATTTTGCCACATCCTCTAGCCCCATCACTTTCTACCTAACTCTACTCAAGTTGTCTGCATGATTTTTATTATTCCATAATTATCCCATAATTACTGAGACTTCAGGATTTCAGTATTCTAAGAGCCCCATGTGATGATGTGACATTAATTAGAGCTGTCCTCCTGCCTGCAACGCTTCATGGAAAAAAATGTCTATGGGGGCTCAAAAAGGATTTAGATCAATAAGGCTTTCTAAATCCTTATTTAGATTGTTGACATAACTTTCTGACTGTTCCTACCCCCAATCAATTCTTCAAAAGACAGCCACCCAAAGTCAGTGTTCACACTCCATTTAATCTCCATTCAAAGTGCAGACCGTGGACTGGTAGCTTATGGATCCTTGAGATCTGTTGGGGGGACATATGCTCAGGACCAATTCCAGCAGGCCTTTATCAGAAGTAGCTTCAACATTCCCTATGATTTTGTTTGTTGGTTGAAATCGCCAATTCTGGCCCTCAACAACCTGCCCTAGAGATTTCTCAGGCTATTGACCACATACATCTCCATATCTCAGAATTTCCTATGTACTAATGACTCCATTAGGTTATATATTTGAAGTTTCTGTACTCGCTTGTTAATCTTAATTTTACAGATAGTGATGGGTACCATGGTGGATTGATGGGAGGCTCCTACATTGGAATGATTAGTCTCCATTTTGTGGAATTGTTTGGGAAAGATTTGGAGTTGTGGCCTTGTTGGAGGAGGCGTCCTTAAGGTTTTGAAAGGCTGGCATCATCCTGTGTGCTTCTCTGCTTTGAGATGTTCATTCTCAGCCATTCCTGCTCTGCTCTCCTGGACTCGAACTCTCTGGAACTGGGACCCCATTACAGGCTTCCTTTTACAAGTTGCCTTGGCTGTGGTGTTTTTATCACAGCAATAGAAAAGTAAGTAACTAAACAAGGAACAAAACAGACTATGAGGATAAATGAATTCATCTCCCCATGATTCTATACCTGTATCTCAGCTTCTCATAAGCTCATACTCTCTGAAAGCTTTTACTATAATTCCTATCAAATTATTTCCCTTCTACAGCTCACTCTGACATCCATCAACAGCCGGTTCAGATTTTCAGTGTGCTTATTAGATACGTCCAGCTAGACAGAGCCACAACAATTACAAAGCAGCTATAGCTAATCACCTCCTCCCTTTACGATGCTCTAAATAATAAGATCGAGCACACCTACTAAAGAGATTTCCACGTGGATTTACTAATTAGATTCACCTGATAAATACGGTTGCAACAACATATTAGATTGCCCCCACCCAAAACCATCCAGCTCTTTGAAATAAGATATTTCCTATGTATTCTATGTTCTATCTCAGCATACTTTTTTGAAATTGCACTTTGTTATTTATTTTATTGTTTTGTGCTGTGAACTTATGTTTATGTACTACATATATATCTATATCTATATATATCTATATATATATATCACACAATAAACACACATACACACACACACGAGTTTGCAAGGATACAAAGGCCAGAGGTGGATGTCAAGTGCTCCCTCTCTCATTCTGCCTTATTCCCTTAAGACAGGGTCTCTCACAAAGCCAGAAGTCTCTCATTTTGACTACACTGACTGACCAGTAAGCTCCCAGGATCCACTTGTCTCTGCCTTCTGATGCTGGAGGTAAGTCACATGTATGTGTAGCTATGCCCCGATATTTGCTGGATGCTTAGGTATTTAATCTCAGGTTCTCATGGTTTTAAATTGTTCTCATCCACTCAGCCATCTCTCCCTCTCCCTTGAAAATGCATTTCAATGTTTTTGGCTGTGTAGGACCCTTGTATTGGCAGCCTAACAAATATATAGATTTAGCAATGGACTAAAAAAGTCAAAGGACCTCTAAATTTTAATGTATGTTACTGGGAAATCTAATTTTCCAAATTACTTTGGAAGCAATAATTGAAGCTTGGGCCTTAATTACAACAAAATATATAAATAAATATTTTTGCTACTTTGCAGCCATGCAAGCATATTCATATCCCTAGGTGGAAAGTTTTGTTTACATTCATATTATTGCTACTTGTGTTTAATTCCCAGAGACTGGGGAAACCTGATATATTTTACAGCTGGGAAGAGACTCAATCGGATTGAACATTAGCCCACTCAGCGCACTTAGGCATCCACTCTTGAATTTCAAAGGAGCTAAAATTATGCTTGAAGTGAAAGCTGAATGCTACATTATCTCTTTTATTCCACTTTGAAAACATATAGGAAGCGGAAGAGTGAAGGAGAAGAGCCAGACTGTATCTCCGTCCCTGGAAAAGAGAGACACTCTCCCTGCCCATAGCCCATAGCACAAGCCAGGTGTGAAAGAGTTTGGTAGGTTACATTAGAAATTTTAAATTGAAAGTTGTCATTGATTGAAAAAAAAAAAAGAGAAAGAAATCCATTGGCACTTTCTCTAAGATGGTATGATACTGTGCTAAGGAGCAGATATTTTAAAACCATATTTCAAACGTCTTCCTTTCCCTGAGATAAATGCTGAAATGACTTCTTTGCCAGTAAGTGTAATATACTACATCAGAAAAGGATCCTGGGAAACCTGGCCTGGTTCCTGGCTTACTGAGGAACCTGGATGAACCCCGGCCAAGCTCCCACATGGGGACTCTGTCTCCCTGACTCCTAGAAGTTACCTGCTCCCCTGGCCTTCTGCCTTTCTGGCTGCTGTTTCTCACAGTGTCCAGTTCCCGCAGGTGACCATCCTTACCAGTTTTCCTCCAGCCTATCAAGCAAGGGAAGGAAGAGTATTCAAGCCCTTGACTCAAGTTCATTGTCTACCAGTGCCAGTGGCTGGTTCAACTTTGTTGGGGATGCTCACAAGCCAGGCAGATGCTCCTGGCTTAGGGGGGTATTGCGGGCATATGGAAATACACAACTGGAATGACTCATTTTCCTTAACTTCTGAGAATGACGACATGCATGCAGAGGTTGGTGAGCAGGGTCACAGCTTTTTTTGTGTCCTGTGAACAGACGGATTTGGAAACTGCTTTTTTTTTTTCCAAAGGTAATTTTGGAATGTATGCTTTGATTGGAGTAAAACAGTCCACGTTCTCCTTTATAAGATGAAATCTGCGTGGAAATTGTTTGTCTATGTATAGCTCCAGAGAGCTCACTGTTTAGAATGACAGTGTACCCACTGAAATACGAAGAAAACTGCTCGGTGCCTTTTACAGCTGCTTGATGACTCTTTGCTAATTGCACAGCATCACAGATTGAAGGAAAAGGAGGTTTATCTTGGACCAAAGTTTTAGAAGTCCAGGGTGGGGGCTTGCTCTGCTGAAGGCACACCTTGCTTGCTGAGGCCTAAGGCTCTGCAGGGTTTTCCCATCCTGGGACTAAGGAAGCATGCATGTGTGTATACCCCCTCTATCTCTCTCCCTTATCTTTCTCAGTTTTATCATGTGTGTACTGTATGTGCATTCAGGCGCACATGGGCAGAGGATACATGGCATTCACTTTAGGGTTTTTGTTTTGTTGTTGGCGGGGGGGGGGGTTGTTTTTGTTTGTGTAAGGATGGGTGCTTTCCTGTATAAAATCCTGTGTTACATGATTGCCCAAGGAGGCCAAAAGAGGGCATTTGATTCCCTGGAAGTGGAGCTACAAATGGTTGTAAGCTGTAGTGTAAGTGCTAGGAATTGAACCTGGGTCCTCTGGAAGAGCAGTATATGCTTTTCCCCACTAAGAAATCCCTCTAGGCACTCCATTTTCATTTTGAAACAGGGCCACTCATTGGTCTGGAGCATGGCTAGGCTGGATGTCCAGGAAACACCTGTCCACACCTCTCCAGGGCTTGGATTATACACCCAGGACCACCAAGCCCAGCTTTGCTCATTAACTCAGGTCCTCCCTTTTTAAGGCAAAGACTTTGCCAATTGAGCAATCTCTCCTCTAGTCCATGCCACCTCTTCGAGATAGGCACTAATATTCAAACATGAAGGCTCTGCTCTGAGGGCTGTGTATTCCCCAATCTCACTCCAAAGACCACACCTCTAAGCCTCTTGGTTAGATTAATTCTACCTTCTTTATATTTCACAATATGGGTCCAACCTGAACAGCAGGTATAAGATATCAGCCTAGTATAAACCACTGTATAAGGATAGCTGTGGTCCAAGACAGTAGACAGCAGGCATGGCTGGGGCTCACATAGTGAGACTACCTGAAGAGATAAATAGCTATTTGTCAGAGGTCTCTTTAAGAACAGGCTCAGAAATCCCAGAGCTCTGCTGTCGTCAGAATTGAATCATGTCTATATTATTGTGTAAATCCTGGCAAAATGAAATTAGCAGCGACAGAAGGATAAAAAGCCAGGAGACTGGAGTGTGCAAACTATTTAAAATGGGCACATCAAGGGAGACGCTAAGAGTTTACTGAAGAAGAGGGAGGAAGGGCAGGAACTGACTTCAGCTGAACTGAGCTGTGTTAGAACTGCTGGTCTGTAGGGGAAGCTTTCTCCTCCTGGAGAATTCTGTAGGTTGGTAAGCATTGCTCGTTTCCTGGCTTTCATAACCGATATGGTTGTGTCCAGTGTGAACATTAAACAAACTGAGTGTGAGGTAAATGCACACTCTGTCTGGGCTCTGCAGCTTCTCTGTACATTGTCAAGTAGCTCGTGACTGCAGTATAATTTCATACTGGTAACAGGACAGAACCCGGAGCAAGATGAATACATATGCAGCACTAATCTAGATTCCTGTCTATAAATCTAAAATTAGTGCAAGTCTAGTGCATTTAAAAACCATTTCTCACAGGGACCCATCTTTTTTGTATTTGCCAATTAAATATAAACTCCTCTGAGACCCTGCATTGCTCTTCTGGAAGGTAGTTGATTTTGTTCTAGAAGTTGCTACTGGTATGTATATGAATGAGTACACACTCTCCTGTGGCCTCTCAGGTCTCTTGATGAGGGAAATTGCATGCTAATTACCAATAAAATGGATTTATTGTATATGTGTTTATACTCTTTAGCCATCAAAGTAAGTGAAAGAAAATTACTGATGAACATAGCATGCATCATGAATTGTTTATTGCCTGTGTTATTGTGGTTAAATTGATGATGCCTGAGAACATTTTAGCATATACATATGTATGTATATATGTTTATATATGTATATTTATATTTATATATATATATGATATATCATATATGTGATATTTATATATATATATGTATATATACACACACACACACATACACTTAACTCACTTAAAACATATTTCAATACTCTTCAAAATAAAATTCCAGACACTGAGTAATTGGCTTTCATTAAGGTTTGCTTAATTAAATACTTGTTAAGTTTGTTATTAGTGATCACTAAGTGAATCTATAAAGGAACTTGTAAGGATGTGGAACTTGCCATGTAATGGGTTCTCTATTCATGGTTATTACCACTGCAAGGAGCAGGGGATGATAGATAGGCTGCATTTTGCTTAATGTTTGCTTTGAGGTATTTTATTGTTCTAAATAGGTAGTAAATGTCCATTTAAAAAGAAAAGCAATCGTCAGCAAGCTGCATAAAAAATAACTGGAGGACTGTCTATATTTCTCCCAGTTTTAATCAAGTAAGCGAAAGCAATCATCTTCAATCAAGCTGTGCGGCAGCATCACTACTGAGTGGAGCCAAGCTGACTCCTGTGTAAACCACAGCAGGGCACAGAGAAGCAGGCCCTGAGAACCAGTGCATAGAAGCAACTTGCAAACTCGCAGCCAAAAGAGCCCTTCCTTCCTTATTCCTTCCTTCCTTCCTTCCTTCCTTCCTTCCTTCCTTCCTTCCTTCCTTCCATCCCCCTCTCTCTTTCTACCAGTTCCATTTTGCCCAGATTTCTTTCTCCAACTCTATATCTCTCCCAAATTCAAGCTGATTTCAAGTCACATGTTTTCAACTTGAACAGAATGGTTATAGAAGGTTGTGCATACCCAATACAATATCTGCATCTATACTGAAAACCTCACTTTGTTTTAGTTTGAAAACACTACTCAGGTGATGCCCAAATTGTACCCTTTGAAAACCTAAATTCAAAAAAAAAATCTTTAAAATATAAATACTATTTCTCAAGCTTATACTAATGTATTTGACTGGATCTATGCTCTGAATGTCTTCTACACTCACTGGACAACCATAGGCATGTTTTTATAGCAGAAAACAAGCAACCAACTTTCAATTCTACAGAATGGCAGGGCAAGCAACCAACTTTCAATTCTACAGAATGGCAGGGCATAATACTGAGCAGAGAAAGACAAATGCTACTGGCAGCCTTCTCTTCTAAAGCATTGAAAAACTTGGTAGAGATACACACATTTCACTGAGAAAATGCCAGAACTAGATAATTAGAGAATTGAGTTAAAATATGAGGGCTGTAACTGAAAAACATGGTCCCCACTACAAAAGCTTTCCTCTGTTTCCTTGTTTACAATACAAGTAACATCAGGTTGATTTTCTCTAAGGAGGAGTATTATATAAGACTGAGAAGGCTTCACTGATTTCTTCTTTATTTTTATCAATCCAATTGGAACCAGGTTATCTGTTTTGTTAATAAATGGTGCCGAGGGCCTGTGAGATGGTTCGGCAGGTACAGGAGCCTTCTGTTTAAGCCTGGGAACCAGAGGTGAAGCTGAAGAACACGTGCACAGGTAGAGGAGACCAACTCTGCAAACTTACCCCACAATCTCCACGTGTGTCATGGTACACACGTTCATGTGCACATATCCAATAACAATGTGATATTTAAAAATAAACAGCACTGTGTTTAAATATTACTAAATATTACTTTTAAATCTCATCAAGGGCCTGGATAATTGATAATCTTCTCAGCATCTTCCCTGCTCATGAGCTATTTCAGCAGAAACTGATACTGCTATTGCAAGTGTACAGAAAACAACTCATCAGGTCATTGATCAACCACTGTCTAGTCAATTGACTCTGCTGAGTGATGGTCTCCATCAGTTTCCAAGCTGGTGCTGAGACTGAAGGAGAAATATAAAGAAACAGCTCTTCTGATCCCCTGGGGCTCTGTGGCATGGATGGGCAGCAAAGGGCTGGAAGGCAAATGCTTTTGACAAGAGAATTTCAGTTAGAAGGAGATGGCAGGAAAGGCTTGGCAGAAAAAGTGATGTCCAAACAATAGGAATGAGTTAGCCAATGCGTTGGAGAAAAGGATTTACTCTGGAATAAAGTAAAAGCAAACTCACGCCAACAGAGCAAGAGGAAAACAAGCACCACAGAGCTCACAGACGTTTTGTGAAAAGATGGGTGTCAGCCTTATATGAGACTATGGCCCGATGATGTCTCTTAATCAACTAATCACTAAAATGGAAACCCTCGATAGAGAAATATGCTACCATTAAACGAACTCTCTAAAAATCAGAATAAATGAAATTAAATACATGATGGTGCTTCTTACATCACAAAATGGCTTTTGCATCTTAAGAGAGAGGAGAATTTGCCAAAGAAGCAGAGTGGATGGTGTGTGAAGGTCACGGGTGACACAGTGAGAGGCATCCTGATGCCATAGATGAGTTAAAAGCTTTTTTTTTTTTCCTGTGCACTATCCAAGTATTTTAGTTAGGGTTTCTTCCATTGCTGCAATGAGAAGACTATGGGTGAGGGGAAAGGCAAATTGGGGAGAAAAGTGGTTATTCAGCTTACACTTGAAGATTATAATGCATCATTGGAGAAGGTCAGGACAGGAACTCAAGCAGGGCTGGAACCTGGAGGCAGGAGCTGACGCAAAGGCCATGAAGAGGTGCTCCTTACTGGCCTGCTTCCCTTAGCTTGCTCAGCCTGCTTTCTTATAGAACTCAAGACTACCAGCCCAGGAATGGCCCCACCCACAATGGGCTGGGCCCTCCTCCACTGATCACTAAGAAAATGCCTTACAGCTGGATCTCATGGAGGCATTTCCTCAACTGAGGCTCCTTCCTCTCTCATGACTAGATTGTGTCAAGTTGACAAAAGCATTACACCAAGCTTTGGGTAGGAATTTCCTGGGCAGCAAGTAGCATGATATACTTAAAAGATATCTTTTTAAAAGCTGCATCATTTGACTGATGGATTGACAGAAGTGGAGAGGGCCTGGTTTGATGTCAATGTTTGACATCCGGGTTTATGGTACTCGTATTCCATCATAAAGAAAATACTGGACCACACAACACAGAAAAAAAAAAACTGTAGAAGCATGCATTATTTAGGTGAGACTCAGATGAACATGAAAGATGAAATTAATATTTACAAAGACCCAGTAGTAGGTCTACAGTATGCATTAAAGTAGATAGTCACACCTGCTGCCTGGTCCTCTGCAATGCTTTGGAAAAAGCATGGTTTAGCATTTAACCACCCTGGCTGTAAAAAGGGAGTTAACTCTCTCCTATGATTAGACTGATTTCTACTAGACAATGAATTTGTCACTCACACTAGAACAGAAATAAATAGGTGTTGGCCACTCCCTTTTGGAGATGTGACTTGATGAAATGTTCACACCATGCTGGGATAGGAGGAAAGTGGGGTAAAACAAGGCAGAAATTTTGATTGCATGGGGGGGGGGATTTAGGAGGTATGATTATTGATAGCCATTTGAATCCCATTTCCTGTACTTTTTAATTTTTTTATTTCAAAAATATTTCTATAATTTTGTCCGGACTGTTGTAGTTTCACCATTATCGTGTTTGATGAATGAAGGGGAGATCTGGGACATAGCTAGAAATAGGTGGTTATAGAAGAACAGAGATGATCTCTTTGGCTTAGATTAGTTTGGACATTAAGTAAAATGGACCAATGTAGACCAGTTAGGTGAAATAAATGACAAGGAAGAGTATGTGCTGGTGTGACACCCTTCCTTAAGGGCCTCCCAAAGAGCTGGAAAGAAGACAGTCCATTTAAAACATCTAATGTCTTCTAGTTTGGAGATAAGAGCTCAACCTATTTTTAGTTGTATGTTGAAGGAACAGCTAGCACCTGGCACTGCTCTGAATTGGTCTGAGGTCTGTCCCACTTTTATAGACCTCAGAGAGAGATTCCACATTGTTTCCCATTTCCATTGCACTAATGAAACAATCCACGTAGTGAAGAATATCTCTCTCTTTCTCTCTCTCTCCCTCTCCCCTCCCCCTATCCCTCCCCCTCCCCCTCCCTTCCTTTCTCTCTCTCTCTCTCTCTCTGTGTACTACAATCTGACTTTTCAAATTAGTTGCAATTTTATGTGTACAGTGTTGATAGCATAAGAAAAACATTTTCTTCAAATATATAGCCAAGGAAGTTTGTATTACTTTTGTAGCTTGACTTCCATTTCTAAGTCTCAATTTTATGATAGAAGCAAATAGAAAGAAATGAATTGCCATGAAGAAATTTTTAGAGGCATTTGAACACTGTATCAATTTCATACATCATAAAATCTCAACCATGATAAAGTGAAAGTGTGTTAGATCTCTAAGAAAGACATCAGGAAAACTGAGAGGTTTTCTTCTCTTCTACAGATCAAAGATGGAAAGAGATATGGACAGAAATTGTGACACCATTCCAAAACAATCACCATATTGCCCCCACCAAGTCATTCACTGATGGGCACACTTAGATAGATTCCATTCCTTGGTTATTTTAAATCATGTTGCTATGGATAGGAACTTGCCAATCTCTCTTTGTCTTACTGATTTCATTTTCCTTGGAGATATACACAGCTCTGAGATTGCTGGATCATATGATAGTTTGGTTTTTAATGTTTTGAGCAATTAATCTTCTATTTTCTACAGAGACTGTACAAATTTATATTCTACCAACAGTACTCAAAGGCTCCTGGGTAAATCTATAAGGTATATTGTTAAGTGAAATAAAACAGATACAGAAAAGACCAAAACACTGCTTCAACAGATGCAGAGACAAACAGACAAATATTACATAGAGCTTGGGAAGTCTTGTGGAAGAGTTAGGGAAAGGATTGAGGGGCCTGGAGGGGTTAGGAAATAGGCCAGTGGATTAAGAGGAGAAAGGTAAAAAAATGGAAATTTTTAGTTAAACATGAGAAATAGGTTCAAGAGATCTAAGAGTATCACATGATAATGACAGTTAATAATATACAATACTCCTTAAAGGTACTACATGAGTTTAAAGAAGCACCATCAAAGAAATGATATGAAATACATATCTCAATAGTTACAGTCATGCTATTACATATGCATCAATTCTTCTAGACATCATGTTATATATGTTAAGCATATATGACTTTTTAAATTTGAATCAATAAGTAAGAGGCTAGATGGTGGCCAAGCAGCTAAGAGTAGACAGTGCTCCTGCAGAAGACCCTAGTTTGTTTCCCAGCACTCACATTGGACAACTTACAACCAACCATCTGTGACTTCAGTTCTAGGTAATTTGATGTCCTCATCCAGGCTGTGGATGCTTGCACTCATGGATGCTTGCACTCGCATGTACAAACCTGCCACCCAACAGCCATCCACCTACACACACATACCTAATTAAACTGTAAAACGCCTTTAATCCCAGCACTTGGGAGGCAGAGACCGGTGGATTTCTGAGTTCGAGGCCAGCCTGGTCTACAGAGTGAGTTCCAGGACAGCCAGGGCTATACAGAGAAACCCTGTCTCGAAAAACCAAAATAAATAAATAAATCTCAATAAGTAAGCATGGAAAAATATCAACATGGTTACCAATATTTCCTAGTGAAACTACGCCTAACTTGCAAGGGTTTTTGTTTGGCCTTTTATCTGGAATTTTTTTGAAACAAAATGCTTTTACGTTATCTCTGTCTCATTTTCTTTCACATAACCACAATCTTTTTTTCCAGAAGATGTTACTTTCCAATTATTCATCAAGTGCCATAAATTTCTACTAGGAAAAGTTGGCCAAATCTGCTCAGCAAATGAAAAAAGTTATTACAAAGTCTCATTCAATCCTGACAGCCATTTGTAATCATCTTCTTTTAATATGCATTTGGGAAGAACAGGTCATTTCAGAGCTCAATTAAAAAATTAATTTGTTCCTGTTGAAAATGTAGAGAGACATGAATCATTTATAACAGCTTATTTTGAATAAAAAACATGAATTCATTCAACAGAAACATAATTTACCAGAAAATTTATTACATGGACAGCTTGGAAGCAGATGTGTTGGTTCAACGGGTGTAGAGTCGTGTCTAGCATCAATGCACGAAATAAGGAAATAATTTTATTAAAAGCAAACACAAATTAGTCTGGTGTGTTACAAAAAATGTGATAAGAATAGGTCTTTCTTTCTCCAAGCTTGATAAAATAAAAATTAATAACCTAATGGCTTTAAAAAAACATGGTTTACACTTAATTTTCTAAAGGGAAATGGATGATTCAAGTTATTGAAATTCTTATTTATTTCTAAAAAGACTTCTAGAGGGAAGGATGAAGGGGAAGCTAGCTAGGTATCAGAGGAAATAAAGTTGCTTAATGGGTAGATTTACTATTTACATATGATCACTGAGAGAAAACTGAGGCCAATTTATAGAAAGGTACCCATTCAATATAATACATCTGACTCTGAAAATAAAAGAAAAGGCATATTAAAATCAGGAGAATATTGCACACAGTAGTTAGACTTCTGGATCATGCCACTTTTAATTCTTTGATGAACCACACACACTATACTGCTTTTTATGATGGCTGAAATAATTTATATTCTACCAAAAGGGTACAAGTGTTTGTGGATAAATCTACAAGACATTATGTTTGGTAAAATAAGTATAAAAATACAGATTTACTTCTAGAAAAATCACACACGCACACAGAGAGAAAACCCTCTGAAGTTAATGATATCAGGCCTAGATAGACAAAAGTGGAAATATGGCATCATGTCCACCACTGCTGTCCACAACCCGGTCTCTATTACATGAGTGTGTCACTTGACAAAGCAAATGAGATCCAGGTAGACTACGGAACACGGGATACAGATTCCAAGACTTTGAGGTGGGAAAACTATCCTGGATTGTTTGAATGAATGGATTATAGGCTCAGTGTAATCCCAAGGTTCCGGGAAAGGAAAGCAAGAGAGAGAAATGAGATGAATTGAGAAGGACTGGGATTGCCATCTCTGTCCTTGACAAGAAGTTGGGGACCATGAGAAAGGGTATGGGCAATGAGGAAAAGAAGCTGGAAAGGCAAGAAGACAGATTATCTCTTGAGCTCCCTAAAGGGAATACAATTTTGACATGCCTTGGCCTTAGCCCAAGAAGGCATGCTGTGGGACTCTTAACTGTAGACTTGCAAGATGAGAAATTCATCCGGTGGAAAAGCATTACGCTGTCAGGACTTGTTACAGCATCGATATAAAAAGTAGTAAAGTGGGCTGGCATGATGGCTCAGTCAGGAAAGCACTTGTCTTGAAAACATGAGAACCAGAATTTGATCACCACAACCTATAAAACAAAAGGTAAGAAAAGCCAAGTGTGGCAGGATGTGCTTATAATCCCAACGCAGAGAACCAGAGGCAATCAGACCCCTGGGATGATGGGCTGAAGGCCTGCCTTGCCTATCTCCTCATCCCCTGGAGACGGCAAGGATTGGAAATCCTTGCTAAAGTGGTCAGTTTCAGAAACTCCCATCTAAAATATAGAATCTAAGCCAGCGTGAAGTTCATTATCCCCGTATCACAATGATCATAAAGCACAGCTGATACTTGGGAGGTGCTTGTTATGAAAGAAAGAAAAACAAAAACATCTCCACATTAAAAAAAAAAAAAGACTGAAGGTTGGGGGGAAAAAAAATGGAGTTTGAACACAAAAAGAAATTTTGTAAAAGCTAATGAGATTTACAGAAAAAGAAATTAACAGAGAGGAACACCTACTCTTCCTCTGTAAGTGAACTTGGTGTTAAGCTGACTCCTGATGACTTATTATTATGTCAATTAGTGCTATTAGTGCTTCTCTCAATCTCATCAGAGAAGCTTCAATTTGCAGTAGATAGTGATTATCACAGAGACTCATAGTTGGCCAAAGCATAGGAAATAAGAGACTCTAAAATGTTCAATCCTAAAGGAAACACACACAGCAAATCTTTTCCTCCCAAAGCTCCAGGACCATCCAGGAAGAGGCTAGAGAAAGAGTCTAAGAGCCAGAGGTAGTGGACAGCTACAAGAAATCAATGTCCTCTGAACACAGTGGGAGCTACACATATAAACTCATGGTGACAGTGCACACAAGACATACCCAAGCTCAAGCCAGGTATCCCCAGCATGGAGTTGGGCACACAGTCCTACCTGGGGTCATGGTGTTCTTGGTCATTGTTGGCTACTGGGAGGGGAGATAGTTTCCTCTAAAAGTGCAGCTCTGCTAAGTCAACAACAATTCAGTGGGAGACCATGCATGCATGCATGTAATATTAGTTGGGCAGCACAAATTTATCTTAATGAGTTGACAGAAAAAAATATTGCAAAGTTGGATAGGCAAGGAAGTGGGGTATATCTGTAAAGAATTGGGGAAGGGGGAATAAATATGACCAAAATACATTGAATAACATTCTCAAAGAACTAAAAATACTGTTTTTTTAAAGGATAGGAATTGATATATGTTAAATAAACTAGAAACTGAAAATGCATTATTTAAAAACATATTTATAGTAACATGTAAGAGCTGAGACTCTGCCCATAGAAGCACTAAACAGAGTTTGAAAAAAAAATCTTCCAAGACTTAGGAGGAAATGAAAAATAAGCAATGGAGAAACTTAAGCTTCTATATGTTAGAAATAAAATGAAACTTCTAGGAAGAAAGAAATAAACTGAGCCGTATTAAGAATTAGCTTGTCCAAAAAGAAGCCTGGACTTTGCCCTTGTCTCTGGCAAGCATTCTCAAAAATCTTCAGTGTCCTCTCAGGATTACCTTAGTAGTCTACAACCTTTATACAATGTCAGACTCACACAAGTTTGAGGAGCCATTACAGTTGACCATAGAAACCTGGTAACCCAGAACAGCAGATGCAATATTTTACTCTGAGCTGGAACACTCTGACATACAAAACACGACTGGAACATTTGCTGAATCTATGAGATTTTAGTGGCAATGATATGCCATACTTGTATGTTTCCTATCTCATTTAACGTTATTGTGTGTATGTGTGTGTCACAGAGGTGGCACACGTTTCTGGAAGAGTAGGCACATGCCTGCCATAGGATACACATGGAATCTAAAGAACAACCTAAGGTGCTGGCCTTTGTTCTCTACCCATGTTGAGGCAGATTCCTCTTTTATTCTGCTGTTCATCATTGTGTGCATCAGGCTGCCTAGCCAGAGAGCATCTGTATGAGCACTGGGATTGTGGAATGCATTCCACACCTGGTTTTACATGGACCAAGATGCACTAACTTGGGTTCTTATGCTTGTATGGCAAGAGTTTTATTCTATGATCAATTTATCTACCGTCAGCCAAAGTTTTAAATAATTTTTATTGTTTCAATTAAAAATCTCGCAGTCACTTAACTGTGACCAGGAACCTTCATTCTTCCACTTTTATCCCTTCATTATTTCACGTCCATATCTTTATATATGTTCTAATTGAAAAGTTCAGGCTGCCTCAGAAGTCAGCATTTAACCCAGGTTAGCTTTGAAATCACAACCATCCTGTTTTAGCCTCTAGTTGCTGGCATTATAGGTGTGCGTATTCTATAGGTGTGTATTTCCAAAGTGGAAATCAGTTTCCCAATCTAGAACCTACTGAGTAAAGGAGAAATGATGGCTGCAGATAATGTGTGCATGTTAAATATTTTCCAAAGGTATAACCTCCCCCATCGCCCTCAACAACTGGGCATAGTGTGGAAAAAGAGAATAGAGGCATTGTATACTGTATCTGAGTTGGCACTGATAACTACTTTACCCTCACCTTAATAAGCACCAAAATCATGGATAGAGAGTCAGCTTGTCTGCTTAAGTATATGCCTTGAAAACATGGGAACCTGAGATTGATCCACACCACATAAAGCTGGGTGTGGTGGTATGAGCCTGGAACCTCAGTGTTACAAAGGTGGGGCCAGATCCCTGGATCCTGATGCTCAATATGCCTAGCTCTCTTTGTGAGTTCCAGGCTAGTGACAGCATGCACAGGGCCTATATAGCTCTGCAGCAGATGGGGTCCCAGAGCTGAATGGAGAAATAGACACACACCTTTATCCCTAACCCAATTGATAGTCACTTGCAAATGAAAAATTAGTCTTCTCTAAGAGTATCTCACTGAATGAAACAAATTACTCTTAAGGGTAGGCCCCATGCCCAGCAGTAGATAGCCAACACAAAATGAACTTGATGACAACTTTGGAGACTCTTTGTCTCATTTTGTGAGGGTGTTTTTGTTTGTTTGTGGAACTGATATGCCTAATGCTGGTATCTCTCCCACTTCAGTCCTTTAACCATTGACGTGATTGTTGTCTGACATAGAATCAGTCCAAGTAGAACTCTCTGAATGGGATTACCAATTGTCCCACTGGCCAACATAAAATGTTTGTGCTAGGGAAAGAGTCAATGTCTAGTGCCATCCTTAAGAGCTTAAACATGCAGAGGTCTCATGGCAGCTCCAGCCAACTCACTGACCTTGATCATGATGTCATCATGACATGATCATGACAGCAACCTATTAGTAAGGCAAGCATGTGCAAGTCTCAGTTGTGACTACTCTGTCAGATGCAGTACCTTTTGCTATAGTGTATTAATCAGTATGGCCTGCAAAATATACAGGTGATGTAGCTGCTGGTCAAACAAAAATCCATCTTTTAGAAAATGGATCCATTATCTTACTGGAGTAATTCAGAAGCATGACGTAACTGGAGCCCCAAGTCTGTGCAGTGTTGGCAGTTGACATTAGGATGGCGGCAAGGATAGTGCAGCAGGAAAAAGACAAATGTCAGTTAGAGTTATCAATGAGGGTGACTTCTTAGTCTATCCTCTTCTATCTTGTACATTTCCCTCAGGGAAGGAGATTCAGCAGAGTATTAAGAAAGCTGCATCTAGAAATCATGTCCAAAGTAGGTAGATGTGAGCAATGCTGGGTGGAAGACAGTCCTGTACCTCTCTCATCAGGTCTTAACACACACACACACACACACACACACACACACACACACACACAATCTGATGCATTTGGCATCTGAGTTTTTTTCTTCTTTGCCACCACTCTAGGATCTGCAGAAGATAGGACATACTGAAGATGTCTTCTGGAGTCATCGTTTAGCTGCTATATGGATGTTAAAGCCTACTGTCAACTTGAGTGAGTCTGACTTCACTCAAGAACAGTCTAAGCTGCAAAGAGGCACTGGTCCAAGCTCATAATCATCAACACACAGTCAACACCAATAGCCTGCACGACACTGTAATATTCATGTTCTGCCCCTTTACCCAACTCAGAATATCTCCAAAAGGTAATGTCTACAGAGCCAGCTAATCCCCTATCATTAGGACAGCACAGTCCAACTTTCCTACCCCACATCAGCCTGTCTCCTGTGTGTGCTACATAATTTTATAAGTGATGATTTCTGTCTCAAAATTTACTTTCCAAAGAACCCATTCTGTAATAGCACATTATTTACAGACAAAGAAAGGGCTAAAAGAAGACAATTAAAGGAGATGAAACAGATGATGAGCGGAGATGGGGAAGGGATCACTATGTCCTTGGTAAAATTTGCTAAACTATTTGATTTTTAAAATGACAACCATGCATTTGATAATGATTCAAGTATGGTGTTAAAAGATGAAAAAAAAAGATTTTAAAATTAGTGTACTGGGGAAAATGTTCAAATCAGGGTTTAGATTTATTTCTGCTTGAAAATCTTCAAAACTTAGCTTCAGGGACCCCTGTGATGAACCAAATATCCCACCTTCTTATCTCACTTCCCCATGCTTTGCCATTTTACTTTTATCCTCATTGCCTGTCCTTTTGTAGATGCATGAATGTCCCTCCACCACACATGCCACTATAGAAAGGCTAAGCCTCTAGATCTTGTTTTTCTTCTCTGCCTCCCCATAATCAGGCTGACTTTGAAAGAAGTAGGAAGCATGTAGGACATATTGAGTTTATCTTGTAGTTGACACATGGGTTTGAAAACTGATCTTCAACTGAACAGGTTTCAGTGCAAGGCGTGTTTAATTCATCTTTCTAACCAGAAATAGATATTTGATGATTCAATGGGTCAAATACAACCTGTGTTGTAGATTTCACAAAGTCTCCATAGAATGCTCTAGGATTCCCGTGGTCCATAAAGTATTTGTCTTACATGCAGAAGGACTTGAGTTCACTTCCCGGTAGTGCTGGTTGTATATTTGTAATCCCAGGCCAGGGAGACAAAGACAGAGGACGCTTGTGGTGCTTTCACCAGGCAATCTACCCTTAGTGCTCAGCTCCAAAGTCCACGAGACACCCATCTCAAAGGATGTGGATAGCCTTCCTGAGGAGGACACTTGAGGTAGTCCTCTGGCCTCCATATACATTCACACACTTACACATGCACATACATGAACATGGACACACACCCATTTTTTAAAAAATGAGTTCCAATTATAATTGTCTATCTTAGAGTCAAGGACCCTGAAATTAATAGTTTTGGGAGAAGGTCAAATTTATCAAGGACAATAACTTGTCAAATAACAGTGGATGTTCTTTAAAAAGAGTTGATGTCTAAGCTCTAGATTCATAGGTACTCAAACAAGGGAGCTATTGAGGTGCTCCGGGTTAACTCTGGATGTACCAGATCAACCCTATAGAAAACACTAAGACTAACTCTATAGAAAACAATTCAGTCACAGCTTAATGGTATCCACACTGCTTTCGTCCTCCTGAGAATATCATTTCGCATACTTGTCTTGGACTTTTTAATCTGTGAAGCTAAGCTATCCACACTTCAAACAGGGTCTGTGCTTCTCCAGTCCCATGAGCAATGCTGGTATTACAAAAGACAGAACCACCCCATGAACAATCCATTCAAATGCTCGCCTTTCCTGTGGGTGTCGCCTGCTTGTCTTGTGCTTCATCCTGTGTGTTTTCAATTGACATCTTCAGGATATGATAAGCATAGGTTTGAACGCAACACTTGAAAATGAATTTTAATACCAAGCGATGTTCTAGACCTTCCAGAGCTATTTTCATGGCATACATATTTGCTACCTACTAAGATGTTGTTTCTTACCAGTGGACCCATTTATTTCATTAAAGATTAATAGTGTGCTGTCATACCAGCTTTTTAAAGGGCTTTTGAAATCAGAGAGGAGTACACCATATTCTCTATACAAATTTACACTGTGTACATTTGTCAAGTTCTCTGGGGGAAGTGGAAAAGATAATGAAGAAGGACATTACCCAACTGAAGCATGCAGAAACCTTTCCCATAGACAACTGCTAACCAGGTCATTGTTCTCAGGGAAGACTTCAAAGAGACTGAAAATTGAATTGTCACAATTAACAATCATCTTCATAACTTTTTTCATATTTGGCCCCTTTAGAAGAAGAGAAATATGGATGGGATAATGGCTCAACAGGTACAAGTACACATTGCCAAACCTAAGAGACCCACGTTCAATTCCCAGATCCTATGTGATGGAAGAAGAGAACCAGTTCCCACAATTTTCCTCTAAAGTCTACATCACACACACACACACACACACACACACACACACACACACACACTCCTTTTTCTATCTTGAGAAAATTCCTCTTTGGTGGGTCAGACTCTGAGAGCTCCCAGAGGTTAGTTGATTCTGTTGGTCTTCCTGTGGTGTTCCTATCCCCTTCAGGGCCTCCAATCTTTTCCTCAATACTTCAATGAGAGGCCCCAACCTGGCCATTGTTTGTCTCTGGGTATCTGCAGATGTGCAGCTCATTTTCCATGTGGGCCCCCCCAGTAACTGGAGCCTGACCGTAGGAACATTTCCCAATAGGACTGTCTTGTCTGGCCTTAGTGAAAGAGGATGTCCCTAATCTTGCAGAGACTTGATGTGCTGGGTGAGGGGATACTGATGTGGGGGTGGTACCATCTCAGAAGAGAAAGGAGTGGGTGAGGAATTTTATGACAGGGGGACTGGAAGAGGCAACATTTAGGATGTAGATAAGTGAAAAAAATAATAAATGAGTGAATGAATGAATGAATAAATAAGAAAGAAAAACTTCAATATCTTTCCCTAATCTAAAACTTTTATATAAAATCTCTTAAGATATATTCTGCATTTTATTTCAAAATGCATTTTATTAAAGAAAAAGGAAGCAATTTGTTACAAACCAGGAAATCCAAGCCATTGCATGTAAGGTATCAATGCAATCTGATGCCATCCTATTTCAGTCTCTTGCTATGCAGACCACAGAGGGCTTTGCAGCTTCACCATCTATAAGTGTCCACATTTCAGCTATGGTAAGGTAATGACTGGTACTAAATAAAAAACATAACTTTAAAGGATTCAGAACTGTTATAAGGGCCGTGCTCTTTACATCAAATTACACTAATTCTATGTTAAATACCTCTCTTGTCACATGTGTGTCTGTCTCTGTCTGTCTCTCAGTCTGCCTCTCTCTGTGCATGTACATGTGTATATGTGTGCATGCATATATGCATATTTGTGTGTGTGTGTGTGTGTGCACGTGCATCTGTGAGTCTATGTACATATGTACACAAATATAGATGACATTCAGCAACATAGGTCCTTTGTCAAATCAGGTCTTTTAAGATTTAGTCAGGGACTTACAGAAACATTAATATGGACTTTGTGCTTTGGGGAAAGAAAAGCAGATTTTCTAAGAAGAATCATCAACAACAACAAATCATGGAAAGCAAGATTGTAGTGATGCTGAACTGATGTATTTCCAAGTTTCTTTTACAAACATACATACACACACACACACACACACACACACAGGATTAAATTTTTACTTTGGAGGCACCTGAAGGGGTGAACATGGATTGCAAAGTGTTTTCCTTATTTAATTGGCCTATGGACTTCAAAGATAATTCCATGCAATTACCTTGTTCACTTGACCTGAAAGTTCATATTGTTACAAGTTTCATAAAGTTAAGAACACTGCTTCCACCTCCCATTGTATACACATGCTCCAATCACTGTGGGCTAGTGAGTATATTATACTGATTCTTGGTCCTTTTTGAGGTCTTAATCATCCTCCAGGTGACATTACTAGAATAACAGTTTGAGCATAAGTCTGATAAGAGACCCAATATCTATTACTTTTATCTATCTGTTGCAAAATAGGGAGCATGTTACAACTCAGATTACAAGGTATATATATTGGAAGTTAGTGCACAGCCAAGTTCATACCAGTAGCAGAACTGTATATTATAATGAGGAGTTGGGCTCTCTTGTTATGTCCTTCTTCTCTAACATACAAGAGGATACAGCACAGAAAATCCTCATGAGAGACCAATGAAAATTTGGCAATTACCTTTAGAATAACATACCTAAGAAATAACTGATTTAATGTTTGAGGAAATCATCTCCTATATATATCTGAGGTAATACAGTTGCAATTAATATATATATATTTTGCTGTGTTAGGACTTGTGACAAGTTTAATGGAAAACATTGTACAGCCTTTGGAAAATTACAATTGCTCAGGGTCTTAACCAGTCATCATGAAATAATGACAAGAAACTCTCTGTAGAGACGTGATATCACATACCAACAACCACCATACTTTCTTAGTCTTTTTATATAGGAATTGTGTTCAGATTTAAAAGTCAGACACTCAAAACAAAATGCATTAAAAAGTATCAGAAAAGGAGTAAAATAGAAAAAGAGCAATACAAACAAGCCAAAGACAAGAAAACAATTTTTCAGACTATTGATGTATTGAATGTAATACAGAGAAAGGCAAAGGGGCTTTATGTATAGACTTTTGGCCATTGAAGATGCGAACACCAGCCAAACAGGATCTCAGAAGCATTTCCAGGCTCATGAACAACACCATGTGAAGACGAAAGCAAACAGGACATTTGGTCTGAAGTAAAGCAAGGCCATTTATAGTCCAATTTTGAGTTCTTACCTCTAACAAAACTTATGTTTTACAGGGTGAAGAGAAGGGCTAAAGTTTCCACATTTAAAAACCATAGTTGTGAAGCAAGTTAAGCTTGGCTTTGATCATGTGCAGAAGTTGGAAAGGGACACCAATAGCGAGCTCCTTTCTTAATAGAATGATGGCTGGAAGGAGCCCATCCCTAGAGGAGGCTGCCTGGAACCATCCTGAGCTTGGACATGGCAAGATGGCCGTGCTGCAGATCCATCGCCTGTACGGTCAGGGTTAGAGCAGTTCTCGTCCTCTGAGAGCCCCTGGCTAGTAAAAGGAACTCATCCTTGCAAGTTAAGAGGATCATTGCCAATCAGAAGAAATACTCTTTCTGATTTTCACCGACTGCATTCTGAATATGAAGCTCGCTTTTCAAAACCGCCTCAGCGCTGTCCACATTCTCTGACCTTTTTGCCTCATTTCTTTTGTATAACCTTTTCTGCTGATAAATGCGAACAGCTATGGCAGAGACACAAAGCAAGATAAAGATCACAACAGCTATCAGACCTGCAGAGGAAAGAGAAAAGAAATACCCAGTCAGGACCTTGATCAGAATAGACACTGTGTCAACCTCATGGCTTAATTAGTCCAGGGAATATTATTTTCCACTGAAGTCAACCATCTGTAAGATACAAACCAGAAACAACAAAACATCTCGCCTTTTCTATTCAAGCAATATTGTAATGGATTAAGTTTATTTACGGATTCTATCAACTTTGCGGGGTCTCTTCCATTTATCCTGAAAGTGCATTATATTGGATCTGCTTCATAGGTTTCCTTTCATCGGGAAACATTAGTTAAATAATTTTATGGCCAAGTGTTGCTTCATAATAAAACACGAAGACATTTTAATTATTTTTAAAATTATAGTTAAGCATAATGCAGTACAAGGATCATGTTCAGTGATTGAATACCTAACAATATCCATGAAGTTTATTTTCCATCAACTATTGAAGAGTATGTCATATACCCAAATAGTGCTAGTAAAATGTAAATATGTTTAAATTCTTTCTTCGTGAGGCATACTGTGTTTCAAAACTCTGTGTTCTTTGTAAATATTTGAAGTATTACAATTCTTAGTTGAGCCCATGGTTATTAACTTTGAGGTGACATGCGATCGATCCTTCAAGTGGATCATGGAGCCCAGATAGTCCTCACAAAACCCTAGGATGGGGACACATAGGATGTAATCAGGTATTTCATAAGAGTTCTGAGGTACCTGGGATTAAATTTTTCACCAATGGTGCATGATAAAGATAGGGGAAAGTTCAGTGGTTAGCCCAAGTGAAGACTGAGACATCAGACTGTAGAACTAGTCATTGACTTTATGAAGCAGAAGGGATTGCACTGTCAGGCAAAAGTCAAACTCATTTAAGAATGTCCTCAATGAAACAGTAAAAATTATTCATATCATTAAGTTTAGATGCCTGACTACAAGTCTTCCTAATGGGCCATGTGTTAAAGTAGGAAATATTCATAAAGTATATCTGGTCCATGCTGAAGGGTGATGCCTGACTCCAGAAAATACTCTGCAAACATTTGAGTCATGAGTTAAACTGATCCTTTGTGCTGCAGTCACCCAATTTTTTATTTTTAAAGGCCAACTAATATGCAAACTGTTGTGCCTCAGATATCCATCGTTCCTAGTTCTCTCTAAACTGATTGAAGTAAATCTGTTATTCAGTAGAATCGCCTGATGGTATTTCATCCTAATAATAAAGGTCAAGAACTAAATGAAAACTAGGATTTGGAAAATTATCATTTGTCACCATGATTTTCAGAGTTTCCTTAAAATTGTCATGAGGACATGAATGGATGAATGTAAGTTCTCTCTCTGTGTGTGTGTGGGTGTGTGTGTGTGTGTGTGCACTTGTATGTGAGCGTGTCCACGTGCTTTGAAGTATTTTTTTTAGAATCTTTTAAAGAAACTAGGAACTTTCAAGATAAAACATTATGTAAGTATCTTAGAGTACATAGATTTTTTTTTTTCTGAGACAGAGTTTCTCTGTATAGCCCTGGCTGTCCTGGAACTCACTCTGTAGACCAGGCTGGCCTCGAACTCAGAAATCCGCCTGCCTCTGCCTCCCAAGTGCTGGGATTAAAGGTGTGCGCCACCACTGCCCTGCCGAGATAGAAGCTTTCATTACATTGTCCAAATGGACCTGGAACTCATTTTCAATGATGCTCTGGTTCAGTCTTATTATACATGAAATAGGTAGCTGCCACATGTCCATTTGATGTGGCCTAGTTGGCATATGTGGTTTGGGGCCACTCATGGATGTGGGTTATTAGAAATATAAAATATAAAAGTAACTGTGGATCAAATTTGACTTAGCAAAACTTGAGATTCTATATCATTTTGTTTGTTTATATTTGTCCCCTTGAAAAAGGGTCTCAGGGGCCTTTGAACCAGGGCTGAAGCTAAGGATAATCCTGAACTTCTGTGTGTACCCACATCCAGCTTATGTTGTTCCATGAATGGTATCCAGGGTTTCATGTATGCTGGGCAAGCACTTGACCAGCTGAGCTACATCCCAAGCCCTCAGACTCCACTTCAGTACAGATAAATGTAGCTGTTTTAATGAAATTAAATCAAGACTTGAAGGTATTTGGAAGTTTCAATAAGACTCACTAAGCAGATTCTTCATGGCCCATGTTAATATTGCTGATGATAAGCCAATTTTTGACTACGTCAGGCTTACTAGAGAAAGATAGTAATGAATCTAATATGCATTTGGTAATTTTACTAATGAGTATCACTACTTAATCACATCAATAACACATTTAATCAGAGTATTCATGTGTTGTTATATATTTTGCCTCTCATCCCTGTAAAAACAATTAATTAAGTTGCTAAAGCTAGTTCAATCATCTTATTATAAAGTTTCTAACTCGGAGAGAGGGATTCTGAAATATACATGGTGGAAAATGATAAAATATGTTAGAGTCCTATTGAAATTATAAAATAAATGTCACCATCACATCATCACATAGGTCTAGATGGGACATCCAGATGATCTGCATCAGAAATGACTCTGAATCTTTTATTTTGTTTTTGTTTTGTTTTCTGTAAGTATGCAATTTATCTCTTTCAATTTGGGGCAAGTTTCATGTCATTGCCTTTTGTGGCCATAGAAAATGCCTTGAAATTACCTGTCCCCCAAACAAGAAATTTAATATATTCAGACTAAATACAGTAAACTGCTCTGTTCTATGCCCTTGAACCACCATGTGGATGGATGGTCCTCAGGAGCAATATATGCAGGTTCCTGTCTGCATGAATCTGTATCCTCACAGTCTAGCCAGAAACACTCCATGTGTGCCCCATCAGTTTAAAACATCTCGCTAAGTCTATCCTCCTCTCTTATACTACTTTGTTTATAAACAGAGAGGATGGTTACCTACAGCTGAGAACACGAGAGGATTATCTACTCTGGAAAGTATTTGAATACATCAACTACAGTTACACACTGGGTTTGATTTATGACTGGCCGGCACAACAACAGGATAAAATTCTACCTCAGCACTACCAGACAGCACACCACAGTGGAGGACCCTATGCTGTGAATGAGCAGACAAATTGCACATAGTTGGCATGAGACCTTTCGAGTTTACGTGGCCATTTCCAGCTGCTCCTCTGCTACCAAAGCTCAATTCCCACAAAGATCAAAATGAGACAGCATGCTGGTTTCATGGACCTTAGTAAGCCTTGAGGGACAAACCTCTTTCTGCCCTGTGTGTGTGTATGTGTGCACGAGCGCATGCAGCTAAACAAGAAGAGCACTGGCTGAGACAATTTGTCTGAGCAAGAATCCTACTTTTAAATGTTGAGCTCCTTACAAATCTTAGAACTTAAAGTAGGGCTTTACTGTAGAACATGTTTCCCTTAGACTATTCTGGTAACTACCTAAACTCAAGATTAAACTAATAACTCACAAAAGGGGGTGGGGTGGGGTGGGAACAGTTGTTTTGTTTGTCAGGAAATTAAAGAATTCTAATTCATGTATCTTTAACTTATAGATATTTAATTTAAGGAGAGAACAGAAATAACAAAAAGAGAATCTGTGATTGTTATTATTTAACATCTAAAAAAGGGTCTAGCTGCTGGAGAAAGTTTAAGTATAAACAAGAGACAGTACAAGACACAGACACTCACCCCCCCCCCAACATACTTACACACAATTACAGACAAAATTAAAAGTAAAATCTTTAAAAGGCATGGGCTAGAGAGATTTCCTGGTAGTTAAGAATGTGTAGTGTTCCACAGAAGACTGGAGTTCAGTCCCTACCCCTCACATTTGCCTGTACCCTGAGCTTCAAGAGATCCAGTGCCCTCTTCTAACCTGGGGCACTGTCTTAGTTAAGTTTCTATAGCTGTGATAAAACACCATCACTAAAAGCAACATTGGGAAGAAAAGGCTTATTTCAATCTTACAAGGTCACTTTCCACCAATGAGGGAAGCCAGGACAGGAATTCAAGGGAGGAACCTAGAGGCAGGAATCAATGCAGAGGCCATGGAAGGATGCTATTTACCATCTTGCTCCTCCTTGCTTTCTCAGGCTATTGTTTTTATGTAACTCAGAACCACATGCAGGGATGGTGGTGGTGGTGGTGGTACTGTGTCCTGTGGAGTGTACCCACCCACATTAATAACCAGACAAGATAATGCAATACAGACTTGCCTGTCGACCAATCTTATGAAGGCATTTTCTTAATTAAGATTGACTAGGTTTTTGTGAAGTTGAGCAAAAACCAACGACCACTGATATCTTCACTGTTCACACGCCCCACACATACACAATTAAAAATAAAATGTTTAAAAGACATTAGTAAGCGAATCAAGTGCGAGGGCCACATAAAAGTTTCTCAAGTATATGAATAATCACATTATCTGGATATAAGGCTGAATAGTTATTTATTTTATGCATCCATACGATATTCAGAGTGCAGAGAAATGTTAACGCACTTAGCATTTCAGTGCTCTGATTAATCGCCTCTGACGAGCACTAATCAGGAAGAAAAAGCGTTAGTTCTGAGTTTGGTTTTAAAGAACGTATACTTCCAAGAAGATGCTGTCACAGTAAAGATCTTTTTAAAGTTCTCTTTGTGTGAACTTGGCAATTTAAAATTACTATGAACCACTTTCAACCTATTAACCTACGATTTCATAAAAACTGAAAGTGCAGTATTCCTTTAGAGGTGTGTCTGAACTATGAAATGTCTACTTTAGTAAGCATTAAAGAAACACAAAATGCATACACCTAACGTTAATCTCAAATTTCCCTGCTTTCACACGGGTCCTTGCAGAAGCAATGATACATCTAAGGAAGTAAATGCATGAAGCAGGCACTGTGGCTTTAAGCTAAATACTGTTCATTTTTACATAGCTTAGCAACTGATCTTGGAGTGTGATGCTTCAGTGAGATTATCCACATTGACACAGAAAATTTCCAAGGATGCCTGGAATTCATGAAGATCCTATGAGACCATCCTAGTAAACGTTATAGACCATCCCTTTCTTCAAATTCAGTGCCTGGAAAGGTGTGCATAAGAGTGAGTCTGTGAACCCACTCTTGTCCATCAAAGGTATCCATCAAGGATGGAAGACTAGCCAAGAGGCTCCACCCCTTCCTGAGAGCTTTTGGCTGTTAATGCTCAGAGTAGGGGAGTTGCTGTCTTCAGTAGTGTAGCTAATGGTAAGTTTCCCATGGCCTAGTAGATAAACTTCCACTTATGCTTGTTCAGGTAACCTAATGACAGTGGCTCACACAAAGCAAGAGGCAAGAAAATAAGGTTGAGACTCGCTGTAATGGGGTTTAGTGGGAATGGACTAAGAGGGGTAAGAGAAGGTAGGAAAGGGTAATAGAAAATAAACATGATCAAAATATGTTATATACATGCATGAAATGACCAAGAATAAAAATGTAAAAATAAAATACTAAGATTCATTGTATGGCAATTCAGACATGTAAGCCATTCCCACTCCCCCATTCTGGGAATTGAGCCTAAGACCTCATGCTTGTTGGCCAGGCATGCTGCCACTGAACAACATCCTCAGTGAAAATACATGGATTCTACCTAGATAGTTCTCTGAGACTTATATTCAGTGTCATAGTAATAATAATAATAAGACCCCACCAAAAAGTTCACTCATGCTTCCCAGCTACCTCCAATCACTGCAGAGTCGCTTTTGATTGCATGAGTGAGAGGCTCTCTGTCGTCCATCGTTCCAGAGTGATCTAAGGTAAAGGCACAAAAAGGGACAAAGTGATTCACCCAAGCAACAGGAGGAAGTGCTGAAGGACGCAAGTTTCTAACCAGACTGAAATCATAGAGACGAACGTGGGGTGGGGCTGGGGGTCCCTGTAGTTCTCAATTTTAACAATGTCAACTGCAAATGAGCATGAAATCAAGACTTCAGGAAAGAATGGGTGAAAGGAAGACCTGAAGTGTAAACAAAAGCAATTCCCAGAAGCCATCTGGAAAATCACAACGAGACTAAGAAAATGCCTACTCTGGACAAGTCCATTTATCACTGAGGAGGGAGAGAATCTTAAGTCACCTGCAAATGAATGCGTCCTTTCTCTGGATGTGGCATCGGTGCCAGAAGGGGCCACACAGCTCGACTCAGTCACGTGCCCTGTCACGGTGACAGGGGCTGGGGGACCGGGTTGCAGAGCAGCCTTCAGAGGTGCAATATGGCTGAACTGCACTGCAGAGAGGCAGCCTGTGAAGCCATGGGCTGCAGCCAATGCAGTCTCCTGGTCTACATCACTGTACTCTACAAAGAAACAACACAATACAATTAAGAATGGCCAACAGGAAAGGCATTGATGCAGACATCCGATACCTTGCATCCATGAACACAACAGCAAGACATGTATGTCCAACTGCTACCTATTCTGTCTTTACTGAGAGAAATAGATTGGCTACATCTTTCTGTAAGCAGTGCTGAGACTTCAGGGTTAATGAAGAAAGTTCGTAAGCATGGCTCATTAAGAACACTGTAGTCTCTGCAGATGATTAAAACAGTCAGAATGGATGAGGCTATGAACTAATGAGGGGTCCACATAATTTCACAGTGTTTTTTTTTTCCTTCCTTTGAGACAGGGTAGCATGACGAACTTCAGGCTACTCTCAACCTCCATATGCTATCAAGGAAGTTTCCTGCCTCTATCACCCAAGTTCTCAGATTACCGGAGTGTACCACCATGCCTGGTTTTATTCATTAATGAGGATCAAGCCTAGGACTTTGAGCATGCTAGACAACTACCCTTCCAAGAGCTCCATCTTAGCCATTAACGTTTTAGAATAGATCAAAGTATATTTATTGTGTGCGATCGATATCAAGAGATGTGTCCTAGGTTTAGAGATTAGTTCTGCTCAGCTTTTGAGACTCAAGCCAAGAAAATAACCAAAGCTAGAGGGAAAATTGGCCTTTGAAGCTCCCCTAGCAATTGCCCAGCCTAAGAAGGTCCTCCAGCTAAGAGCTTCTGATGCCGCAAGACTCCCTCTGAACATTGCAGGGGACTAACACCAGCATGTGGTAGAGGCAAAATCCAAAAGTATTAGCATGTCTCCTTACTCATGTCCCGCATTAGGACCTTCGTATCACAGTGCTTTCTTTCTCAATGGTGGCCTTTTATGAAGAAATACATTTGTGACCTCCATGAATAGATAACCACTCCTCCCATGTTAATAAGTCTGTTCTGGATCAGAGATTAATTCAAATGCTAATTTAATAGCCAACCAATAATGCAGATAGCAGTTGCTTTACCAGAATTAAATGGAAACAAAGGGAATTTATTATAGAGCTGTTTTTGCTTTGTTTTGGTGAGATTTGGTTTGGCTTGGTTTAGTTTAGTTTTTGAGACAAGGTCTTGCATAAAGCAGGACAGCCTTCAAGATACTATTTAGCTGATATTCTAGCACCAATTTCTCGAGTACTTGGATCATAGACATATACCACACCCAGCTTTTACTGTGGTGTTTTAAAGTATAAAGACCATCATACTATGATGTATTCTTCCATCCAACAGGCTCAAAAAATGGCACCATCACCCTCCCTTACATTTGCACATGTGTGCACAAAGATGTGCCTTTTTCTGTCAATAATGTAACAGACACTAGGAGTTTTTCAAGTGTGTGAAGCACATTGTTTTAAGAGGTTTTTGTCTTATTATGTAAATTTCACAGTGGCCACAGGAGTATCATTTTGCTGACTCACAGATGTGACACTTAGGCTCAGAATTGCTATTAATGAGTTATCTGTTGTTACAGGGGTGTGGACAACATATTCTGGACCCCAGACCTACTGGAAACCCCAAATCGCAGCCTCCTTTTGTTCACGGATCACTTTATGGTTCAGCCTTTCCTTCACTGTCCTCGTATCTCCAGCAGTGTCTTTTGTTGTTGTTGCTTTGAGGGCTATCTGGGCTTGAACATTATTTTTTAAGTAACTCTGGGCATCCCAATTCTGAGCCTGTCATTTCTTGTAATAGCTAGGTTTCTGAAGACCATTTTCTTTTGGCTCCATTTTCATTCACATTTTATATCTAATGATAAAAAATAACATTGATGAAAGGTTTCCTATTATGAGACTCATTCTCTATAAAAAGAATCCTGGAGATTAGGGACACGGCATCACTTTTTGGTTATGGCCTTTAATCATTTCCAGAAGAGTTCATCATCTCCTTCTTAATTAGCCATACTTAAAATCCTCTGTTCATTAACCTGAGAGACCTTAGCAGTAGCAGTGGAAAGGCTCAACAGAGCAAACTCTCAGAATAAGGACAGAAGGAACGGGAATCCAGCTGCTATACATGCACAGCTATTGCCATAACAGCCTCAGAGGACAGGTATCTGGGCCCAAATATTCTGCCTTGGGAGGCTGTGACCTGATTCTCTGGTTCTCCTCCCTAGATAAGGATAGCAGTGAGCATTTATCACTCTGTGGCTCACACAGGAGATCAAGAGCTCCAGAGATATATCACTCACCCTTGTGATAGTTTGTCAACTCGACACAACTTAAGAATCACCTGTGAAGAGAGTCTCCGTGAGGGATTATCTAGATCAAATTCATCTAGGCACATGTTCACGGGGGATTGTCTTAATTAAGGTAATTGATGTAGGAAGATCCAGCCTACTGTGGGAAGGATGATTTGCTAGGCACGGGCAGTGATCTGTATGAGAGTAGAGAGATTGTGATGATCACAGGCAAGCAAGCAAATGCCCATGCTCGCATTTGTAGTACCTGTTCTTTACTGTAGATGTGAAGTGCCTAGCTCGTTCAAGATCCTGCCTTGACTTCTCCATGATTGGAATTGAAAGCTAAAAGGAACTTTTTAGTCCTCAGCGCCGGATGTTAGGCTGTTTCACCACGCAGAAAGAAAAATCTTTCAGTCTACCATCATGCCAGTCACGCTGACAAACGTACAAACCTTCAATATCTGTGGGTTCCACGTTCTCACATCAAAGTAACCACAGACCCAAACTATCTTCTTAGAGTTTTATCTAATACCAAATGCTCAACCCTGAAAACATACATATACCTGAAATACATATACCTGAAATACATATACCTGAAATACATATACCTGAAATACATATACCTGAAATACATATACCTGAAATACATATACCTGAAATACATATACCTGACACGGGACAGACCGAGCAGGTTGTATTTACATACACACATGCATGTTACAGCAGCTAGTTAAGAAGATACTATGAATATGAAAGAGAGCTAAGCAGGATATATGTAAGGATTTGGAGGGAGGAATGAGAAGGGTGAAATGTAATTTTAATATAATCTCAAAAATGAAAAGAAGTTAAAAAAATTAAAAAAGAAAGTCAGATTAAATATTCACTAGTTAGGCATGTCAACCTCTACACATTAGGATCTAAAGGATGGCATAATTATGCTTCAAATTATGTGCATTTTTTTTATTTTTAAAGGCCATTCTCCCAGTGGAAAAAAAAAGAGAGGCTATGCTGAGTATGGCACCCATTTCCTTGACATTGTTCACTACACAGTAGAGTGTGATGACTAATTGCATAGCATTTCCATTGTCTTAGGCATTATGAGTAGCCTAGGCATGATTACAAATATGTGGGTGGCATATGCAGGCTATATATTAATAACCTCACATTTTATGAGTCACTAGGCCATCTGCAGATTTTAGTGTGCACTGGATTCCTGAAGCAAACTTCCCATGTTCAGCTGGACAAGCAAATTTCAGACTCACAGATATTTATAAAAAAATTTATTTTAAGAATATTTTATGTTAGGAACATTTTTAGAACTTTTATGGTTTCTAAAAATGGTATAAATGTTAATACCAATACTTTTCATATTTTCTACAATGTTCACACATTGAATAAAAGTTATGGAGGCATTTAAAATATTCTTAAGTTTTGAGCAAAAAAAAAATATAGTAAAGATTTATTTCCCTACTGAAAAAATGCCCCATATGAGGAAGTGAAAATATTTTTTCCAGTGGAATTGCTATATAAAAACTTATATCTCTCAAACTTAAAATGGGTAGTTAATCCTTTACTGTTTAGTGTTGTCAGAACTAAGAAGGGAGAAAGGAGTCCCCTGCTGTTAGGGTACCATACACTTCAGTGAGAGGCCACATAGTAAATATGGGAATAGAAACGACTGGTGTTCCATGCAGTAAGTAACCTGGACAATTCACTGAATGTATGTCCATTAGGGATTGGGTTACCTTTTGTGATGACTGTAGTAGTGCCTCTTTCTATGAGGGTGTTTTCCCCATTATATGTAGAGGTCACTACTAAACATCAGACTCTATTTCTTCCTTTCAATGTATCTGATACTTCTGTGAGTCTATCTTTTGCTTTCCCTGGGTTATTTTCTTTCAATATTCTGCAGAGGACACAGTAAATCAGTAAATCCTTTTCTTTTTAAAACATATTTATTTTTTATTATCTTTTATTATGTGTAGGTGTGTGTCTGCATGTGGATATGTGAACATGAGTTACAGGTGGCTATGAGCTGCCCAGTGTGGATGCTGGGAACTAAACTCAGGTACTTGAAGAGAGAAGCAACTATTCTTCACCACTGAGCAACCTCTCCAGCCCCACAGAGTCGGGGGGGAACCCCCTTCAATATCTGCAATTTTAAATTAGCTTGGGAATTTTCACAGAATTCACCTGGCTATTGTTTGTACCATACCCTTTTGGGATGGACTTTATTCTTCCTGTGTCTCCTCTGCAACTTCTGAAAAATTTAGTCTACTTTCTCATCCATTAACCAACCATAACTTATTTCCGTGTAGGTCAAACATTTTCCTTTCCCTTCATCTTCTAGGAACTAAATGCAAGTGTCAATATTTTATCTAGTTTAATTTTCAGTTAGTTCTTCTAGCTCTTTGTTTCATTTTGTTTTGGTTTACTAAAATCGACTTAAATTACATGTACTGTGTTTAATCTGTATTGCCTGTCTTCTTAAAGAGCTTAATTTATGTAGAGAATCTTGATGGTCGGGTTTTTGTTTTGTTTTTTGTTTTAATTCTGTTTTCCTAAAAGTTGAATCCCTCTTGGTGATTAATTGTGACTGTCAGCTTGAGTGGACTGAGAGGAGCCTGGCAGATTAGTTAAAAACAACATTGGGTGCTTTTACAGCATTCTGCAAACTCTGGATGTTTCCTGAAAGCACTGGCCAAGAGGGAAAGGGAACAGATACCCCTGAATGTGTTAAGCATAGAGCCCCAAACCCAAAACTTAATTCTGTTTTCCATTTGCTTGCTAGTGCCCAGTTACTTCCTGCCTCAGATAGTTGAAACTCAGAGACTGTAGGTCACACAGGAGTCTGGGTCCCCCTGTAGTGTCACATTGACCTAAGCTGTCAGAGGAAACCATTCCTCACAACAACAAAATGGAAATGTACCAAATAGAAGCACATTGAGAAACTGGGAAAACATGCAAACTGGTATGCTCTGGTACTGATCTTTACACATATGGTCTAGAGACCTTGGTAAGCCCCACATTCCCAATAATGTGTAAAATTCAAATGTTCTACATGAAAATTCTCCAGGAGAGCACAAAGATACTCCAGCCCTTAGATAGAGAACCCCTGGATTTCTTCCATCCAGATATGACCTTTCTATTCAACTAAAACAAAAAACTCCATGTTTTGGGACCTCTGGAAGAAGGGGTAGCATTAGAATTGGGCACGGGAAGAAACTTTTAGGGACTTGGCATTCTTCTTCTCAGAATTCAGTCCCGTTTTGAGACAACATAAATGGAGTAGATTGGAGTTTCTCAAAAGCAAACGAGGCCTTAGAAAAGCCTCCACAGCCTCCCTATGTTCTGACAACTACTCTAACAATGTCAATGAGCAAATTGTGTTTCTTTCCCATTATCTGATTCCTCCAATGCCAACCCAGTGTGAAGGACTACAGAAGTGAAGGTAGAGGAGAGAATTGAGAACAAAACTCTTCAGCTCTTCTTTCTGGCCATAAAAATCCTCAATGACTCAAGACTTTTGGAGCAGTCTTCCCTATTAAAAAGTAAGCCTCAATTGTATATGCCAACAAAGGGAGTAACTTCTGCTTGTGTGAAGAAGAAATCATTCAACAAACAGCCTACAAGAAAAATTGAGTTCCAGGAAATGAGGATTTGATGGAGTACCTTTCTATTACAGAGAAAGGATGTTTCTGGGAAGATATGGCAGTCAGTGTAAGAACAATGACAAGGAGTGCTTTATAAAATTCCTCATGGCTCTCATAACCTACTGCAAATTAAAAGTCTAAGAACTCAAACAAGAATAAACGCCAGTAGTTTATAATTTCTTCTGTAGAAAGGGGGGCCAGCTTCAAAGAGGATTTCAATAACTTTCATATGTAAGATAAAGATAAGGAAGGATTGCCAGAAAGTGGTGCCATGAATCACAGGAGCTCACAGGAGCAGCCAAGGCTAGAACAAGCAGATGTTTTTGCTCCTGTATATATTTATGCCAAACAAAAGCAGTCGTGAATGTGAAAGCAAATGGCAAAGTAGATGCCAAAAACTATGAGGACAAAGGAGAAGTTAAATCTTCAGGCACTCACAAAGCTACTGCTCACAGAAGTAAAACTCGACCACCCAATTCATACAAAAGTTACTTGTAGGTAGCTTTCTCAAGAACCTTAATGCTCTTTCACTTCAGAAGAGCCTATCTCATCTTAAGTGTCATTAGACATAGATGTGTGAAATTGGTGTCTTTGAGAAATCTAATTCTGGTTGGAGAGACAGAGCAGTGCTGAAGAGCACATGTTGCTTTAGCAGAGGGTTGGAGTTCAGTTCCCAGCACACATGTCAGATAACTCAGCCATCTGTAACTCCCTCCCCAGAGGATTTGATCCCCATCTTCTAAACCTCCCCCTGCTTCTATGAGGGTGTTCCCCCCACCCCACCCATCCACTCTTGCCTCCCCACCCTGGCATTCCCCTATAGTGGGTCATCAAGCCTTCACAAGACCAAGGTCCTATCCTCCCATTGATGCCCAAAAAGGCTATCCTCTGCTGCATATTGGGCTGGAGCCATGGGTCCCTCCATATGTACCCTTTGGTTGGTGACTTAGTCCCTGGGAGCTCGGGGGTAGGGTGTGCAGGGCGATCTTGTTGGTTCATATTGTTGTTCTTCCTATGGGGCTGCAAACCCCTTCAGTGATCCTGGTCTTCTAACCTCTGTGTGCATGTAGGTTCATATGCATAAACATGCACACATAGACACATAGCTGAAACTGAAATAGCATCTTCATCTAAAAATCAAATCAACTTTTCTAAGAAAGTATGAGCATACCTCCTTGGCTTTGCAGATTTTTACCTGATATATCCTTGGAATGAACATTTAAACCTTCCTAAATATCTGCTTGGAAGACAGAATAGATACGCTTAGACAACATGGTGTTTTGGTTTGGTTTGGTTTGGTTTGGTTTGGTTTGGTTTGGTTTGGTTTGGTTTGGTTTGGTTTGGTTTGGTTTGATTGGTTTGGTTTGGTTTGTTTTGATTGGGTTGGGTTGGGTTGGGTTTGTTTAGACCTTATCTAAATGTCACTGCCTAAATCCAAGTGTATTTCTCCAATCTACAGGCTGAGAAGAGACCAAGGACTCTTATGGGTTGTCACCTGTAAACATACTAAAGCAACTGCCAAGTCGAGTGAAAGCGATCTGCAGGTTTTTCAAATCTCTTCTAACGTGGAAAGAAACCCACAAGCAGGTCTCAGAACTCAACCATAAGAAGGTGAAGGAAGCAGAGCCCAACAGTAGCAGAACCATAAACTGCAACCTACCTTCCCACCACATCCTTAACCACTAACAGATCACCGATGTCTATTTTCATATGTGGTTACATATTTGACAAACAAAACAACAAAGACCAAGTATAAACCTCATCCAGACTCTGAGTAGTGATTTTTTTTTTTGAGTTTTTACAATGAATTAAATTATATCATTATTCAAAACAAGGGCATAAATTCCCATGAGAAGTTTTATGCAACTTTAAGATTATGTGATTATCTTAATTAGGAGATTTTTTAAAATGTGGTATAATTGTAACCCAATAAAAGCTTAATGAATTATCAAAACAATTTATGCCTACATGTTTCTTTGATTAATTACATCTCAGAGAAATCTCTTATTATAAAATCTCCTCACAAATGTTTAACTTAGGGAATTTTTTTTTTGACAAATCATTTGCCTTTTTTAACTATGTATATACATTGTGTTTGCATGCATGTGGGTATGTGCACATGAGTACAGTGACCATGGGAGCCAGAAGAGGGAACTGTATCTCTGGATGTGTATACTGGAAACCAAACTTGGGTCCTCTACAAGAGATGTACGCATCCCTAACCACCGAGACACCTTCCCTTTCTCTTTGACATGGGAGCTTATGAAAATTGTGAACAACACGCTTAATAAAGAAGTGGCCTAGCTGGGTGGTGGTGGTGCACGCCTTTAATCCCAGCACTTGGGAGGCAGAGACAGGCAGATTTCTGAGTTTGAGGCCAGCCTGGTCTACAGAGTGAGTTCCCGGACAGCCAGGACTACACAGAGAAACCCTGTCTCAGGGGAAAAAAAAAAAAGTGCCCTGCCTGCATCTCACAGGAAAGATGAGAATGAAAGGGGCCAGTTTCCCCCTCTCTCCTCCAGGATTGAATCTGAAGTATAACTACTTGGTTTTTCTTCTGTTAGTGCTAACAAACCTGACTTTCAGGAACAACTCAGGAATAAGTGATTATTGGTACACACATTGTTATCTTTTGTTCCATCTCTATTGCTCCATTATACTTAACAGGCAGCACTGACAAACGCAATTGCTAATGCTCTAACTAGTCTTAAAGCTTATTGCTGGACTAAACCATTCTGTATCTCCTACCTATGGATGTGCCCTCTCTCCATGGCAACAGTTCTGTGTCCACACTCTACGCTCTGGCCAACACTTCCTACCCTCCCCTGTCCATACTTTAATAAGTTTACTAACACTTTAGGTTAACTGGTACATCATAGCTTTATTTGTTTAGGTATTCCTCGTATAGGCACATTAAAGCATGTTCATAATTAAACAATGTCTCTTTCCTTTTTATTTCAGAATTGTTTTTGACGTATTGTTTTGTTTTGTCTTGTTTTGTTTCAATCAGGTTTTTAGATTTTTATCAGGTTTCCTGATATGATATGCTTTTTGGATCAATGACTTTCACTTCCACAGTTGGGATGTTTTTTGAAGTGTAAGCAGAGTTCTATGTTTTATAGCCCTTGACAGCCAAATGGTAGCACTGAATGAGACAGCTCACTGGGAGAAGTGTGCTTGCCCATCCCACAGGAACCACTTACTCATGATTATATGCTCTGACAAAAAGCCCCAATTTCCATCTTATCATTTGTTCTATAATTACAATCAGGAAATGTGTTTCTTTTGGCATCATGACTATCCCTTGGGTATTGTGACATGATACATCGCAGCTCCAGTCACATAACAGGATTAGGAAAAATGGTGTTTATAAGTGTCGAACAAAAGCCAGCTCACAATGACATAAAAGACCCTCTGTAACTGACCCTCATCTGACAAGGACACATAGCCTTGAAGTCAGTCTGCCACATTTAAAGTATTATAGGTTATAGAACTGATGAATTCTCAAAACTAATTTTGGTCTTTGTATCTTTCTTATTCTAACTTGTACTTCCTTTTTCAATTTGATTTAAAAATAACTAGTCATTATTTGAGAGTTACCACACAGCTTATTAATGAAGTCAGTGTCCTTAGGTTATCTAGGTCACCACACTTCACACTTCTGGCTGGTGAAGTAAGTTTTGCATAAAGGAATCCTGCACATACCATCTTGCTCTTAAACCTCTTCTGGAGACATTTGATAAACTCACTTTTCCTTGCTGACCAAACTGTATTTATATCTGGCCTAAATCTGCCTGGCAGAAGGTATACTTCTTGGTTCTGTAGCCCCAGAAAAAAAAAAAAAGACAGCTATGAGACATGATACCACATAGCCATTTCTCAGAATGAGCTGAATAGACATTAGATTCTCATTTCAATAGACATCTAACACATACAGTTATCCGGGCATATATCTCAAGTCTTAACTTTACTGAAATTGATGGATTTGAAAAGCAAATGGGATAGGATCTATCAATATGGACCTATCTGATGTGAGTATCCTGGATAAGACCTTAATTTTCATCCCATCGTTTAAAATCTACTATTTTTGCTAGAGTTATTGAGTCCCTCTATGTTTTAAGTGTAACGGGAACTTAGAAATAGTTACTAGATTATTCGTAGAACAGTTTGATATGATTTTCTAAAGCATCCCCACTTTGTTTAGTATCTGCTAGTAATATCAAACAATGACAGTATTCCATCCTAACTTTAAAAGAATATTAGAGAAACCCCAGGGATAATAGAATTTTCTGTTTTTCTGCTTTCATCAGTCAAAGAAGTAAATGCTCAATAGTTTAAGCTTTTGGTTGAAAATGCAGACAAAATGTAACTAAACTAACATAGGTTGATTTTATATTCTGCCTCTTACAAGAAATGTTCTGAATTTATTATTTTAAAAATAAGTATTTTAATACATTTTAATTTGGAAAGAAATGGGTTCATTTCATGTAAAGCACAACTAGAGTATATTATGTTCAATTAAATACACAAGAACATGCTACAATTACTGTAAACCTCTTCCTATAAGCTCTAAAAGAACAGGCATGATGGTTACCTCACTGATCATGGCTCTGTATATGCAACAGATAATTACAAAGCATGTGTTGAATTAATATATGAACCAATGAGACAAATGGACTAACCAAACCAAAGAAGCATATTTGATAAATATGAACCCATGAAAATGTGCCTCAGAGATCTTCAGCTAAACTCTAACTGCCAGGCTTCTCAGTCTACTTGAAAACCCATGACAATGTGATGCTTCTACCAGACTGCTCCTGGCCAAGGACTAGAAACAGCCTGCATTCTAATTTTGCATAATAATGGGACTTCTCTGGACTCAAGAGCACCCAAAAGACTCTGGTGGGTGTTTCTTAGACCATAAAGTGTGGTCTAACAGACTTCTGTTTCAACCCCAGTCCTTCCACTTGAAATGATAGTTGCATAACTCAGCCAACTCCCTCTGTGTTTGCATGACTCAGCCAAACCCCTCTATGTTTTCTCTTGCAGTGTTCTCTAAATAAAAATCTCCCAGTGTTTACTCTCTTTTTTGGCAATTGTTTCTCAAAAGACCTCTACCAAAACAACACATAACTTCAAAAGTTAGCAATACTCTGGAAAATTAATATCTTCATTAACCAGCTTGCTAATCCATTTTGTGATAACTTAATATATTGTACTAGAATATACTAATATGCACTCTACCACTTTATAATGAATTCATTTGCCACACAAAGTTTGACTACAAGTTACTAATTGCCTTTGAATTACAAATGATTAGTTGTCTCTCAAGATCCATACCTAAGGTACATGATAAATAAATGATCACTTATACTTCTGGGAGAATACATTGATTTAAGTTATGAAGTTCATGGCTCAGTTTGGATTTTAATCATAATTTTTCAACATGAATGATATACATTTGAATAATAGTCAATTTGAATAAAAAACATTAACATCATTAATTCCACATGACTATCTTTCATTCAACTGAAAAAGGAAAACAAATGTCACTCTACAGTCTTGTTAAGACAATCCTCTTCACAGGATGCATCTGAATTATTTCATAATATATCTAACATATGTCTATTCTCAAAAAATATTTTATCAGAAATCCTGGCGTTACATTTGAAGGCAAAATATGATGTCGATATTGTTCATAACTTAGTATGTTAGTCGCATGTTCTGCAGCTTACATATGTTCTGCATTTCATAATCTGATAGACCCAAAAGCTCTTAAAATAGGGAAGATTTTTTTTATTCATTTGATTATTTTTTATTACTTTGTACTATGGTTTGAGGGATATCATGCACAGAAAGCCTTCTTCATATATCTTCTTGATATCAAGAATGTGATATAGGTTCATGTTTCCTCTCAATGACAGACTATAGTCTAATAAGAATACAATCTGAAAGAAGATGGGATGCTAACCTTTAGTTGTATGAATAGAATTACCCATGTACACTTAGGCTCAGTGGTAGACCTCTTTGACTTTGCTTATCAAGTAAGGTTTTCAACAGACTGTCCTCAGCTCAGGGTGTGGCTCCATCTCCTGGTACCTCCCCTATGCCTCACCGTGCCTTTGTCTTGGGGTCTCAGTGCTCCCCATCTATTTGCCCCATAGCACAGAGTCATGAAGTAACAGGGAAGAAATTAGCCCTACAGCTAAAATAAGAATGGGATGGATTATGGCTACGATTTTCTTGCTGCTGCTACTTACAGTTGTTGACTTGGTCTCATAATGAAAATGTAGGCGGAGTTTCAATTTTACTTAAAATTGAATTTAAAAATAAATTTTTATTAACCTGCCTCATTTACATATCTGTGGAATTCAGTGTGATATTTTAACACATGTTTATGGTAAGTTTTGACCAAATCAAGGGTCCAGCATATTGATTTTCTTATTATTTCTTTATATTTGGAGCCTAGAAATGCCTCTCTTCTGGTTCCTCATGGAATAAATACTAGGTTATTGTGAACTGTCTACACCCCACTGTGCAATGGAACCTTACTCTTTCTATCTTACTGTAAGCATCTCTTCACCCTTTCAGCAACCTCTAGTCATCTTTATTTTGCAGTCAGATTGACTCTTTTGAGCATCCTCATGCAGTGGGTGACATAGAGCATTTGCCTTTCTGTGCCTGGCTAACTTCCTTTAATCCGATGACCTCCAGTTCTATCTATTTTACCCCAAATGACAGGATTTCATTCTTTCTCAAATTCCCGTTGGCTTTCTGTGCAGTGCTATTGCTATAAGTGGAATAAAACACTGTTGTTATGAAAAGAAATGATCTGAACAACACCTTCTTTATGCATCCAAACCTAAACCACCAATTCACCAAGGCTAACACAAATACCTCCACACCAGCCTAAAACAATAGAAACACTTCCCTGAAGTAGGCACAGAGATTTCTCAAAGTCAAGTTGCAAATTTGTGTTCTGTTTTTAACTAAGGGTCTAACTAGTTTTTTGTTTTTGTTTCTTTTTGGCCTTTAAAAAAACTTTCCCCAATGGTAAGAGTTTATTGAAGAGAAAAGAATTCATAATTCACACAATTCAGGAAGGCCAAAGTAATGGAAGAGAGTGGTAAATGAGAACGGGCTGCATGATGTCCCATGTTTAGTAAATTTTGTCTGTCAGAACAGCAGGCAGTTTTGACCTGGGAGACAGAGTTCACGTGGTTTTGCCTACTCTCAAGTTTAATAGCCTTAATATATAAACTATATTTTCCCACTGTATTTAAAGATTGCTAGTAAATATTTCAGTATCTACATAGCTTGATGCATTTCAACAGGTCTTCAAATCTGGGATGGTGACAGAGGACCAACTCATAACCTTGTCTTCAAACAGGAATGCCCGTAATACCATGAGACTGCTACATTCTGCCATCTCAACTGTACGTCTGCACTAGCTTGATAGCGTGTGCTGTGAAAGACACTGTAAGTGAAGCCTGAAGAGGACATCTTAGCAATTTCCCATGCCCCTGGTTTTCTGTATTCCTTTCCAGAGTGGCCATAGAAACTAACCTGCTAACTTTGTATTAAAGCTGGACTTTCTTTTTTTTGAGATTATAACATAGTTGTATTCCTCTCTTTCTCTTTCCTCCTCCAAACCCTCCCATATTCCCCTTCCTGTTCTCCTTCAAATTCACAACTGTATGTGTGTGTGTGTGTGTGTGTGTGTGTGTGCACATACATATACATATATACCTATGCAATAACAATTAATGAAAAAGAGACTGTGAGTTTGAAGAATATGAATATGTATGTATATATGTATATATATATACATAGATGTATAGAAATATGTATGTACATATACACATATATACACAAATATATGTATGTATGTGTGTGTATATATATTGTGTACATATATATATTCTCAAATATAACCTCCTCAGTACATATAATGCTGCCTGTATATGTGTTTCAGCGCTGGCTATTTGGGCTTGGACAATCAATGTTGTTGCTTTCTTAGGGAAAGATTCCTTTTCTCACCCCCAGCTTTCCTCAGTTTCCTGTTGTGCTTTGTGGACTCCTCCCTGTCTGTCCACCCCTGATGTGCCTATTAGTGTCATCCTCGTCCAACTTTGACTGTTTTGAGATAGGCTCTTTCTGTGCATATCAGACTATCTGCTACCTTAAGGATCCTTCTGTCTCAGCTTCCTAAATGCCAGGATCATATTATATGCCACCAACTCAACTACTCATTGCTCTATGCACTTAAGTTTTATTTAGCCTAAAACCAATAAGTATTCAAATGCATAGGTTCAAAGGCAGATTGTTTCATCTGCTGACTAACACATCTGGTTTAGGATCTGAGTCCATCCTAAAGGTACAACAAGGTAAAATAGAATCACCATCTTATATCCAATGTGCTGGACTCGGCATGTTCCTCAGAGCAAATGATATGTCAATATTAAATAGTTAGATATATGATATAATTATATAGTGTGTATAATTAACCCTGTGAGGGTCACTTAGAATTTTTTGTTATGTTTTCAAATAACTAAGTTTTGTTGAAGATACATAAATGTTTTAATGGCTGTTGAGATTTAGGGGAGTTTTGCTGCTCGGAGAACAGGAGCTCATAATTTTGGTGCTCATCCATACCTGAAAGCCTATAAATATTTATAAAGCTAGCTATTAACCTTCTCCAGGGCCAATATTTTGATCATTCACCCATGGGTTTAATCAAACATTCTCAGGATTTTAAGATGATGTACAAGGAACATAAGGAATGATTAATCCAGGTACAAAAAACTGACAAGGTCAAAAGATAAAAGATTACATTGGACAAAATAGTCTAGGTTGCTACCAAATATCAGATAGTAATGAAAACCAGACCACAAAAAAAACCCCATTTATAAAATAATGTGACTCAGTTGTTTACTTATAACTGAAAATAAAATGTCTTACATTGACTTCACAGGTTTCAATATAGTCCTTGTTGGTAACTGCATTTTTATTATGATATTTTTAGAGGTAGAATATATTTATTTTAACATGATTGCTGTAATTAATAATAGAAATGAATAAGAATTATAAGGCATTTAGGTGTGTCTAAGTAAGAATGTCTGTAAATACATCACAGAACAGATGAAACATGGCACAAAGCACAGCCAAAATCATGTTCCCCTTACCTCAGCTCTTATTTCCTTTACATCTCGTTCCAGTTTCACCATTAGGTGAAGAGGTGTGTATATTTTCCAAACATGCCCATTACCTTCTTTGCTGCTACGAGCAGATGTTTGGCAAGAACTCAAGAGAGAAAATGTTACTTTGGCTTGTAAGCAGAACGATACAAAACATCATGGAGAGAAAGAAGACAAGATGGGAAGAGGCTCTATGGTGCCTGAGGGATGCAGGTACTTAGGCCACCAAGTTTTGTCATATCTTAGTAGAACAGGAAGAAGAAAGTGAACAGGAAGTGAAGCTGGGCTATAAAGCCTCAAATCTATCTTCTCCCCCTCCCCCGGTGATAAACATCACCTTTCACAGCTCTACATTCTAAAGGTTATAGCAACATCACTAGCTGGGGATCACAAACACGTGAGCCTATAGGGATAGGTGACATTCAAACAATAGCCCACTGCTGTTCCTACCTTGGTATTTTTGATGTAGGAAAATAATATCAGGTTTTATTATTGTTTTAGTCAGGATTACCATTGCTGTGCTGATACCCCATTACCAAAAGCAACTGGAAGAGGGAAGGGGTTTATTTCCCTCACAGTCCCTTCCATCTGGCAGTTCATCACCAAAAGCAATGCCAGTACGAAGTCAAGCAGGCCAGGAACCTGGAGGCGGAAGCTGATGCAGAGGCCCTGGAAGAATGCTGAAGCCTGATTTCTTATAGAGCCCAGGACCACTAGCCCAGGGATAGCACCACCCACAACGGACTGGGCCCTTCCTTATTAATCATTAACTAAGAAAATACCCCATAGGCTAGATGACAGCCTGATCGTATGCATGCATTTTCTTTTCTTTTTCTTTTTGCACATTTTTTATTAGATATTTTCTTCATTGAAGTTCCCTCCTCTCAGATGACTTTAGCTTGTGTCAAGTTGACATGAAACTATCCAGCACAATTACGATGACTGACACATGGCAGAGACCAGTGCCATCTTCAGTCAAAGGATACCACCACTACTGATAGATACCTCCACCATCGATTCCTACCCAACTAAAATAAGGCAAGGTACTCCTTTTGACATGATAAGATGTGTGTGTGTGCGTGTGTGTGTGCATGTGTGCATGTTCGTTCTGATTCATGCTTACACGTTATGACTAGGGAAAAGATTCACTGTTTTTACTTACCTAGCATTCTGCCCAGTACCAAAGATTTGACTGCACTGAATTCTGTGCCTGACGACAAGTAGGTTTGTCTCCTTGTATTCTCATCAATCTATAAAATTATTCCATGAAATGTGGCCATTCAAATAACCATTGTTTTGTGTCAAAAAATAATAAGAGGAAGTGAAGAAAGAAAAAAGAGGAAATTGTTATTATGGTTTTATAATAGTTTAAGAAAATGAAATTTAAAAATGTAGTCATTCAAAATCTGATGTTTTTTACTCTATGCTCAGATAGCTACCCACTTTTCTATCTTTCCCTTTAGTGTTTGGACCATCTCCACTGCATAAAAAACCCAAATTTGGTAAAGCCAACAAAAAGACGTGTTTTTTTTTTTTTAACCTCAATAATTTTTCTTAGCTTGGGATTTTTCCTGGAGTCATGCAGCTAAGAAATTTTCTTCTATGTAGAGCTGAAACATTAGTGGTTTTCGGCAAAAGCTTCTAAGGCGAATAATTCCATTTTGCAGTGAATCACATCCTTTCTTCAAACTTATTCTGATATTTCAGTCATTATTTTCTGTTGTCGAATGATTGCTGCATTTATACCCATCTAAAGTAAGTGGGTTTCCTAAGAGGACTGATGGCCCCACCAGTAGGTCTCTGAGAAACTAGACATCATTTCCTTTCTGAGCAAAATAAAACAGGCAAGGCAAGCTTGGCACTTTATGCATCAGATAGTAATAATACCTCAGAGACGTTTGCCCAAACCGCAAAGAGGGAGCGGGGGAACACCTGACCACATTTGATGATTTGACCTATGGTCTACTGAATACCACAGGAAGATATCCTTGCTACTGTGATTCCTGGGTAACTCTAGGTGCCCCATGCCAGGGTTTCATGTGACCTTTGGATAATCTCTGTTACCTCCACGAAGACCATTCCCTCTTCTCTGTTGATCTTTATGTGGTGAAGCTGCCCATCTGCCATGCTCTTCAAGTCAAAGCTGATGACATCAGGTTCGTGATACTTATTTAGCTTGTATCGTATCTGCAAACTTCCTGAAGTAGGAAAAAAAAGTTACATTTTTAGTAAAAATTCCATTTTTCAAACCACTTATAAAAACACTCTAATCCTTTTAGTGTTTTAATATATTCACTTCTGGAGAAAGATTCACCTGCACTCATTTGGGTGTGTCTCCTCAACCTTGCCTCTAAAAGTCAGTTCTTTAGTGAAATTATAATATTTTCTAAATCAAGAGTAGACATATTGCTCATGAACTGACTCCTGAAAAAAATCTTTAATTTCATTCATATAGGTCAACTCTGATATTATTATGTGCAGATTATAACACTACTGTCTATGAAGAAGAAATGCAAATTCAGGTATTGGTACAATGCCATGTATGGTTCAATGTTGCTACAGCATTCTTTTTATATAACCTCATTTTTATTAAAAAGAGTATCCTTCTCATATACTTTAAAGGCAACCAAGGGATTGAACTTTGAGCAAATGTAGTTTTATACAAGATCAGAGTAGTTCCCAAGGTTCCATGAGTATAGACTTTCGAAGGAAATTAAAGTGAAATAAGCAATTTTTTAGCCAAATTTATTATTCAAATGAATGGTATTCAATTGCCTGCAGAGATTTCAATTAATTTGCTTTGCAGAACTCCTCCTGAATTAACAACAACAACAACAAAAACCCCTCAATGTATATAGATAAACTTTGAGCTTGAAGCTGACACAGAGGGCACACAAAATTACTCCTATGGTGGCAGTCGGTGCCCTTGGGCCATTTGATTTAAGCAAGCCAACGTAGTTGGATATTTGTATGCCAGCTTATTTTCCTCACCTGGAGAATTTATTTCTAAAATATTCATCTTTCATCCACACACGAGACAGAGAAAAAACATTAGTAAGCGTTTTCCAGTGACACGATTTCTGTAGCAAACACATTTTGTAAGCCACATACCATTACCCTGCATGAATACAGCAACAACGGTTCCTAGGACTACTTTATTGTCTGTTCGGACCAACAGGTCATCTCCTGGACATTTTTATGCATAATACTGGTCCATTAACACTCCTTGAATACATTTTAACTTTGATTAGAAGAAAATACGTGCACAAGGAGACATTTTATTTTAAAGTAGAACTCCAAAGCTGCATCAATATTCATACAAAATACTTAAGAGCTTCTGGCAAAAATAAAATATAAGTATCTAGAGACGTGGCTCAGCAGTTAAGCGGGCACACTGTTCACTGGCAGAGGAGTTCTATTCTAAGCACCCAGGTCAGGCAGCTCACAACCCCCTGTAACTCCACACCAGCTGCGGGGAATTCATTGCAATGCCTCTAACCACCACCAATGGCACCTGCCATCATGTGCATGCGTGCACACCCAGAAACAAATTAAAATAATGAAAACATATAAAACAAATAATATAGAAGCAAACAAAAATTTACATCATTGATATAAAATTGCCAAAGTTATAAAGACATAAACCCATCTGGCATACTTAAAGGATCCCTTTGGATTGATCTATATATTCATAATCAAAATCAAAACGAAGACAAAACCTAGACATATTTTGCTTCCCTTCCCTACTTCTAGTTTAGAGGCAAACATCCCAGAAGGAGATATATTCTACTGTGCCAGTGTTAAAACTCAATCTTTTCTCTCATCTAAAACACACTCACCGTTTTTGGCAATGATAATTGAGAGGTATTCTTTATAAAAGGAACTCATATGAAGCAGCAAGCTTGGTGCCCGTGTGGTTCGGAAGCTAAATTTGATCATCTCTCTGCTCAGCTTCATATCCCCATGAAATGAAGCAGCGTGAAAGCTGGAGTTCTTGCTTAGAGAATAATTTTCTTGAAAATTGTAAATCACAGAAGACCCAGATCCAAAATATGCGGAAATCTCTGAAATAATATGCAGATTGTATGTTAAAAATTTTTTAAGTACAATATATGAGTTGATGTCTTATTGATGTAGAATGAAGTACATAGATATAAGACACAGTTCCAGGGTAAAATAGCACTTGGCACTTCTGGAGATTGCCTTTACATTAGAATGACATATAATTCATTAGTGTTGTCTTATCTGACAACCCAAGCCTCCTGTCTTCTACCCTGCTAAACATCTGCTTTCATATTTAAATTCTAACTTCCATCTATTATTTTGTAGCTAAGACACATGCATCTTCTTGTAATTGGAAAAAACATGAAGAGTGAAGTTTTTTCTTTCATTTCAGTATCAATAAGCATAAATACCTTTATTTTATAGTAATTCTTCATATCTGTTATAAAGAAGGCTGAGTACAGCATTAATGTGAGAGGGACATGTGGTTAGCAGGGATGGAATCAGTTTGTAATAATTGAACAAGTGTAACACTTTATCTACAGGAGATTAATATTTCACATTTACACACATGTATGGGTAAACATATGTGTGAGTAAGAGGTCAGTGGAGAAGTCAGTTTTGAAATCCTGAACGTTGTTTTCTCTGCTACTCTAAACATCTGAATGTTGTTTTTTTTTTCTTATGAATGTTACTTACTCATCATAAAGCAACATTTTGAGTCTCATGCCACTTTAGGCATTTTTAATATAGTTATATTATATGTATATATGTATATATATATGTGTATATATATGTATATATATATATATATATATATATATATATATATATATATATATCATAACATAGTACAACGTGTGTGTGTGTGTTAACAACAGTTCCTGGTTTGTTCAGACAGAAAGAACTGAAACTTCAGTTAGAAAATGGAGGAAACTCATGCTGAAGAAGAGAAGTTTTCATTCACACTTAAGACCAAAAATGTTTCCTAGACTATTACCAGTGGTGTCTGGTTATTATCACAATTGATTTTGAAATCACAGCTTATTCTTGATAAAAAATGGGTATGACCCAAAACAGTGCAGGTTTTGCCAGATTTTCATTAACTAACCTCTAGCATTTTTTCTGCAAAGTTGCTTTGATTTGGAGCCAATTTCTTTTAGCTTCCTTCAAGAGAAGATTAAGAAGCCCAGAGACACTTCAACAAAGTCAATGAATTTAAATTAATTGGCTGTCGGTTTTCTTCTATGAAAATCTATGAAAGTACAATGCATGTCTGTATATTCGGAGAAGGCTATCCAAAACAATTACTCCTATGCTGTGTTCTTTCCTTTTTTTTTTTTTCCTGTAGCATGAATTGGTGATTAAGAGAAACTTCCAAATAACCACTCTGCTGCTTTAATTCTGTAGCACATATTCGTTTATTACACACCAAATATCACGTCACTATTTTCTTTTGCATCGGCAGTTATTAGAAAATATTAATTTGAATGATATAAAAGTACATACATTTTTCTACAGTCCTTTGCAATGCTGAACCTGTTCAACAAAAATAACAATACACCCTGGAATGACTTTTTTAAACAAAGGGCTGCCCCATAGGATAGGTTGTTGACAGCTCTATTCTTTAAACACATTAGTAGCAGACAGAGTAAAAGTAGATTGATGGATAACATTGACGACATCTAAAGACTACCATTTGTGCCTATTCAGCAATAGACAAGCATTTTTTCCTGAATTGAGTTCAAAGACCCAAGAATTAAAATATGATTGGCATACAATAACCACTTTTCAAAAGAATATTTTAAATGTAGCTACTTTTGTTTCAAACAGCTACACAGCAGACATACACACACACACACACACACACACACACACACACACACACACGCACGCACGCACGCACGCACGCACGCACGCACACATGCACGCACGCAGGCACGCAGGCACGCACGCACGCACGCAGGCACGCACGCATGCACTCACGCATGCACGCACACGCACATGCACACACACACACACACACATGCACGCGCATGCTCGCACTTGTGCTTGTCCATGCAATCACACACAAGGCCTGCCAAGTGTCTTACTCACGGGGATACAGGTTTGGCTCACACCTACCTTTGGAGCAGAATGGTCCTGCATAGGCAGAGGAAGAGCAATCACAGAAGAAGCCGCTGGGCTTTTCCCTGCACTTCCCTCCATGGCGACATAACTTTCCATAGCTCCCACAGTGTCCTCTGCAACCTGGCTGCACCCCAGGGGTTACTGTGGCTCTTTCTTCCAGATCCAGGGCCATCCCATTCAACTGCAGGGACCTGATGCACCCTAGGAAGCCTCTCTGCCTGGTGGCGGTCCCACCTGCAAAGAAAATACTGCAAATGTAAACACATTCCTCTGTGTCCTTCAGGACTTAAAGCACAGCCAGGAAGAGGAAACCTTGTGACCTGATAATAACGGGGCATTGAGTAGCACAAGAAGAGCAGTTGGAAGCTGCGGAACAAACCTGTTGAGGAACACTAGCTCTCAGAAATGTACATCACACATTCTACTCTGATTTGCTTCTTTTTCCTGCCTTGCTGCTGGGGGTCCTCAAAAATACCACAAAATTTCTCTGTCGGTGAGCCGTGTCTAACCTTACACACTTATTTTCTGAATCTTTCTGAGTAAGCTTTGTGCTGGGGAAGCTGTCTTTCTTCATCTTTTTATCCCGAAGAACAAAATTAAGACCATGCTTCATCTTCATTCCAAATAACAGCATGTTATGGTTGTGTACTTTTGCTTTATTTATTTTCATTTTTTATAATTTCATATATATGTACATATACAAATACGTATATGCATATATGTATAAGCATAAATATATTTAAAATATTGATCTTCAATTAATCTAATAGCTTTAATTTGACAAATATTCCTAAGGAACCCTTAGTAAAGCATTCATAGGGATGAAGGTTTTTTAAATTATTATCCACAAAAAGATGAATATTGAGTATTATACTATACTCCTCAGCACATTTTTCATTTTCCTAAAAGGAAACATAATTTTCATTGTTTTATATTGGGACAAATCTTAACACAACTGGGAAAAGATACTGATGAAGAAAGGATGATGCAAGAGTGGTACCCAACTTGATGGTAACCAAAAGCTCTCTAGTAACCAACCTGGGGCTAATAAGAGAATATCCTGCCATCACTTTACTAAACTCCCATAACTCCTAATTCCTAACTGCATTCTAGAATTTATATTTATACCCATAGAGAAGTGTAGCTCTTACTCCACATCAATAAAGCCTCTTTATACCAAATGGAGACCATTACAGAGAACCACAGTAGGTCATAAAGCAGAGATTATCAGATTGATAGAACTCAGCCCCAATCGATGAATCTAAAAAAGTCTTCCACAGAAGGCTTAGATAGCATCACAGAACAGAGGAATAAAAGCCAGAGGACCAGGAAGTCTATGAGATGGTGTTTTCTAGACTTGACAGGGAAGATACAACTATGAAACTTTAACAATATGGCTGTCCAGCAAGACCTGAACATCGGCATTATCAACAGACATGCTAACATGGAATGGGGAGACCTCAAGGGGTCCTACCCCTAGACAAAGTACTAGAGGCAACTAACACCTGCCAAAAGAATGAGAGTTAGCTCCTCCTCAAACAAGTTGATATCATCCGCTTCTAAGTCACATAGATCACCCTAAATCTAACTGTAATTGCATAGACTCCCACTTCTCTGAGAAATTCAAAATTATTTAATCCAGATTTTAAAAAAATCCACATGATCCCTACTACATACTAGGTCTTTATTATCTATAGGGCTTTACATTGTTCCAATGTATGCGTGTGTGTGTGTGTGTGTGTGTGTGTGTGTGTATACACACACATATATATTACATGTACACACACACACACACACACACACACATATATATATATATATATATATATATATGTATATATATATATACATATACATATATATAAAATCTTTTTATCTGAATATATATCAAACAGGGGCTACTTCAGTCACTTCCGTATACCACATAGAAAAATGTTCGACACAACTGTGCAATAACCAGTAATTACTGTGTTTACCCATCCATTCACTCATGCAGTCACATAATGTCAGAATGGGAGATAGGAACTCCTCCAGAGATGAGGATGGGCAGAGTTTGCCTCATAGGGATGTTTAGGTCACTGAAATCAAAACAAGACACTAAATCACAGTACATTTCTGAAATAATACATTGTAGATGGGGGTGGGGGTCATAAAGAGTGAGAATGTTTCCCTTCCAGAGCAGGGACACTCCTGAAAACTCAAATTTATAGATGCAATGCCCTCCATCAAAGTTGCTCTGTCCAAAATTTAAATATATACATTCAAACTTCATTTAATACCATGTGTACCTCTTCGGTGAAGGACACACATGGCTTCAGATGGCACGCACCATATTTGTTCTCTATAAATTCAACGGGAGTAGGGTGTGATGTACAGTCCAACACTCCATTTCTAATATTATCAAGTCCATTAGATTGAGACATGAAGAGTACATCAAGGTGTGTTCGAGAGGATATTTTCAGAAAGTAGAAACCAAGAAGGAAGAATCTCCCTGAATATTACAATACCATAGAAAAGGAAGAGGGGAAAAGACATTCTATAATCTCTCTCTCTCTCTCTCTCTCTCTCTCTCTCTCTCTCTCTCTCTCTCTCTCTCTCTCACACACACACAAATATTCTATATTCAGCTGTTAAGCCTAGAGGTCCTTAGATATTATTTACGCTATTAGAAAAACTGGAGAGATCCTGAGATATTTTCTGGGTATGGCAATGAAGGAATTGATTTTATCCAGAATTATAGAACAGCTAAGAATCTTAATTCCTCTTACATTTGAATAATTTGTCATTCTTTCTTCTGCCTGTGTTGCCAGGATGACTCTCTTCTTTCCATAACAAGTTGCTCTTCACCTTGGCTCCATATCTGCTTAGCAGCCTATCTGCGGACCTAACTCAGTAAGTACCTGAGACTCAATCTCTTGTCCTACAATTCTTCTGGCATCCTTACTAGTATATAGAGTTTTCTTCCCAGGAAAAGGAAACCTACTACTATGGTGCACCTTGGGATGGGGATCATTTGGAGACGCTAGAGCTGCATCTTTGCTGTCCTCCAATTGCTTCATGTTATATTACATAAAATCATGGCATATAAGTTTCATAGCATAAAGCAAATAGCAAATCGCTTTGTTAGATGTCTGTTGCTCATGTTATGACACCACTGTAATTCAGGGGTTTGTCCAGTTCTAATAGCATGAATAATAGCTATGGAATTCTAGGTTCAACAACTAAATATAGTCCATCTTTACTTATTCTAATTCATTTTTCTTGCTTATTGTGCATGTTAGAGACATATAGAAGTTCATGTGTATAATGGAGAAATAACAGTATAAACACATTTAGTTTGAAACACAGGTGGTCATCATCCCCAAACACCCTTACTTCTTCCTGCTTCAGAATTTGATCAAAGAGGAAAACACTTCCATTTTCTTTCATGACTCAAGCCATTATTGGTTTGAACTGAAGTTAAGTTCTCTGTTTTATTGAGCAGCTATTTGTGGCATCCTCTATGTGATACTGGAACTATGAGAAGGATAAGTACTTGAACTAAGAGCTAATCTTTTACTAATATACTCAGAGGCATTCATGGATACTACCTGATGCTAATGTAGATGTAGAAATACTGAAAGAATGCTAGAGGGTAGAGAAACTAACAAAATATATTAATAGATGTGTGTGTGTGTGTGTGTGTGTGTGTGTGTGTGTGTGTAAAATACAATCTTAAAATATTGTCATAGTGATGAACATCTACCTTCAAACCTAAAATTTCTTTATTCCATACTTTCAGTTTGTTTTTCTAATAAAATTATTTTAATGCCACCTTTATTGAAAACATAATATCTAATTAGACATAGTCATATTGTGCATGTTTGAGGATTTGTGACTATGCCATTGGGTTTCCAGTCAGTCACTTTAGTTTGGACAGAATTCTTCTGAGAAACACGTCTCATGTAAATAGGATTGTACTTGAAAGCTTAATTAAAGATTGCCATGCCTTTCCAGGGTTAGAGTATGTCCAATTAAAATGAGTTGCAGTTTGATTAATTGATTCTGGATGTTTCTGCTGAGCTATTTTGTTGGAAACTATCTTCCAATTAATTTTCTATCAATTTACTTGCCATGCTGGATCAGACATAATGAATTCCGGAACCTCGCAAACACCGAGTATCTTGTGAGGCGAATGCCTAACCTTTCCATGTGATTTTATCTACCCGGATCCATCCACACACATGACAATACTGAGGTCCCATACCTAAATACCAGGCTAGGTGCTGAATAGGAAATGAATCGGAAGACTTGTTGCTTTTATCCTTCCAACACATGCTTTATTTTCCAGAAATTCTTCTAAATAGCAAGCGTTACTGTCACAGCATTGGAGCATTGGAGGAAGTAGGGAGGTTCAAAAGCTAAGGCCCTGCATCATCTCTAATCAGCCTTTGGTTTCACAGCTATGAGGAAGCAGAACTGGAGAAGACCTTCACTAAGGGTAGCTGGGCTACCTTCTGGGTTAAAGTTGCCTCATGCTGGGCCTGTGTCCTCCTCTATCTGGGGCTGCTCCTGGCACCACTGCTGGCTCCCCACTCAGAATCACCACCACCCTAGTATATTCAGGCAACACTGCCATGGCATCAGTACTGCCACATAAAAACTGGCTCTTGATCTGTAGTAACAAACTGGGAGACAGACCCTTTAGATTATGCTCTTAATCTTAGCTCCAGGAACACCCAGCTGAACTCAATACCTCAAGGACAAATGCCTGTTCCCCCATTACTTTGTGTCAGGAAGACCGTTGAGATTAAATTTTGATTATTATTTTTTTTTTTGAGACAGACTATTCGTGTGCTCTCCTTGAATATGATTGTGGATTGGTGGAGGACAACTTCTTCATTGTCCCGGCAGCTTTAAAGAATGAAAGAGATCATACTTGTTATTCTTACCTTTAAATTCAAAGCTCATTCTGACCTTGACACTGTGGTAGAGGAAGACAGACCGAGACCCGTGCACAAGCCAACTGAGTGCAAGAAATTGACAGGGAATACAGATTTGGACCAGAACCATGCCAGGAGATTAGAAGTGTTTAGGGACCAGTGCCTCCTCCTAACACAGCCATCCTGAGTGAAGGCAGCCTTGTAGAAGAAGTGATGTGAGCTGCAGAAGAAACTTGTCTTTAATTATGCTGAGCAGTGATCTTAATTGTACAGAGTCCCAGGAGCATGAGAGGAGAGAGAACCATCGTCCCTTTTGTTCAAAGAATTACTGTGGTTGAAATAAGAAAGACTGTCACAGGCAGAACGTTCAGTCATCCCTGAACCAAAACCAAGTGTTGGAAACATGACCTTGTAGCTACAGCCCTAGGAAAGAGCAGCTCCCTTTGTGTTTCTGGCCTGTGGAAGCCATGCAATGGCTCTCTGATTTGCACATAATGAAGTATGTTTTAAAGAAATGTGCTGTTTTCAGTAGCAGGCACACAGTTAGTTATATATGCTCTACTTGTAAGATTTCGTGTTCAGCCAAGGGTCATTAGGATTTTCCCACTGAGCACAGGAAGGTCTACTCAGAGGGTTTTCAGGCAAACAATGAAAGAGATACCTTAAGGAAAGAAAAATACTTGCAACAAGTGATATAGGTACATGAAAGAAATACATTCTTTGTTTTACTAAATATTTAATGAGAAAACGCAGTTAATATCAAAGAAAATTACATGCCGAAATGAACATTATTTCAATAAGACTATTTGATACTCTCTTACCATGGCTGTACTTCAGCATATCAAAAATGAAAGTTTAAAAAAGAAATACTAAGAATATATTATAACTGAAAATTACATTTTGTAGGTACTTTTAACAATGTGGAAAGATGAATTTATAAAAACCAGAAGATATTTGTGATAAATTTGTATAACAAAGACTTATCTAAAACATGGAAAGAATTTTTAAAAATTACATAAAGGAAGCCTCTGTAAAAAATGAGAAACAACTCTAAATAGCCATTTTTTTAAATTATATCATCCATGGGAGCAATGGAGACAGGCCCCATCTCAGTACACGCATGTTCTGTGGCCCAGTGATTATAGTCTTGCTTATTCAGCCAACAAAATAAAAGTGCATATTCATTCTCTCTTAGAATCACAAAGAAATATTTATAACATTCAATCTTGAAATTATTTTTAAAAGATCTTTGTAGTGGAACTTTCAACTTTCAAACACACACCACACACACGAAAGAAATATATCTTGAATACATTTTTGTATTGGTACTTTCAACTTTCCAAAAAAAATCACAAATGATACCCTTGTATAGGCAACTAACATGAAGAACTATAGCATGAAATGCCAGTGTGGACTAGTCTTCAATATCAACCTTTATGTAGGACATTGGGAGATTGCTTGCTCTAAATATTTGCTGATATGATGCAATTCCGATGTGACATAAATGACTTCTTACTAGGTCAGGAATCCTTCCTTCCAACCCTCATCCCAGACTATTCAAATGGAGTTTAACCCATGTGAAAACTTGTCAGTAGAAGAATTTAGACAGGAAACGAAAATTGCAGAGCTGGTTGAATGAAAATCAATTCAGGGCTAATTTAAGAACTTCTAGGGGGGAAAATGCTGAGTTTACAAACTGAAATAGAAAATGACCACTGTCACATTTCAGTTTAAAAAATGATTGATTCTTTTTCTCTCCATCATTTCCGTGGTTGGAGAACGTTTGTGAGCGAGAGCAGCGAAGACTGTGGCCAGTTTGTTCTCAGTGTTCCATCAAGGTCAAGGACAAAGAATCAATACTGTGAGTATTTCCAGCATTGCTGAGGTGACAGGTAGCATTTCTGAACAGGCTATGCTTGATGAATCACACACATGTGCATCCACAGAGAAAGAGACAGGCTGGGGACAAGGAAGGAATGGTAAAGACCTGCTGCCACAGTAAGGAAAGGAATAAAGAGGAACAGGCTGAGGACCTGGCTCGGTGGTCGATCACTTGCCTTGTATGTGCAAGGCCCTGGGTTGAAGTCAACATTTTACCAAATAAAGATAGGCAGGGCTATGAACACAACAGGAACCGAAACATCATTCTTCATTACAAGAAGCTACATGGTCTGTTTTTTTGGAATTGTTTAAAGAGAACAGAGATGACTACCACATTGATTCTCTCATTTCCATTCTAATTATCATATACTTGCTCCAAAAAGGGTTTTGTTCACTGTTGTCCCTCGTCCACTGTGAACCGCCATCCTACAGTTCGGTTAGGTGGTGATGATCATTCTGATATTTGGGACTAAAGGACTGTTAAGGTCACTCTGTTCTCACCACTTAGATGTAGCCCCACCTCTGCTTGCAGTCATCATTACCTGACTTCTATTTCAGTTGTCACAAACAACTGCTGCCTGGGCAGCTCATATCTTTTCAGATGTGTTTTCTATTTATTTCTATTGGTTTTCCTCAGCAATGAAGGCTCTGCTCTTGCTTCAGAGTTCTGCTCTCTGGTGAAAACACACTCTCTGGCTGGCCTTCAGTGGCAGCAATGGGGTCAACGATCGAGAAGGCATAAAATTCTGTTACCTCAGTACATCAGCCACTACTGAGAGCTGTCCAAAACTCTTAATATCTAAACATTTAAAAACTCATATGTATGTTATTCCAATAAATACTGTCAACATCCTACCTGGTGAAGTGAAGAAAATGACTGGTCAAATTAAGATATATTCAGATATCTGCAACTTTTGCTTGTGTATAAATGGGTTTAACATCTCAAAAAATAAAATAAAATAAAAAATCATATTTTAAAAAGCTATTGAAATGTCTAGTGTTTCAAGAAGATAGTGCAGATAGTTTTAGGAAGCAACTATATTTGGTTTTTGAACATTCCACAATGCCTTCTTACCCATGCATCCATATAATATGTGTTCTTGCAGCTAAGTGCTGGCCTAGCAAATAAATCATTCTTAAAGCCTAAGTTAGACTTCCAGTCTTTCCGTACATCCAGAGTTTCTTTGTGAATGAAAATACTTTTATTTTCTTCCCTCTCCAGATTCAAAGGATTTTTATTAGAATAACGCATGGTGAAGGCTGTAGTCTAACTTTCCACAATTATGTTGACTTCACCAGTTTGTCCCTACACCCAAATATAAATGACAGTCATTATGCACACTTGAAAATACTGATTAGTCATAATTATTTCTATGATGGACGGATGAACTACAAATTAAACTCTCGAACTTGTAAGTAAAGGGGATTAAATTACCCTTTAAGATTTCAACCAGAAAATCAATTACATTGTATGATGCAGAGATTCCCACTCACCCATGGAACCACCCACTCTGAGAAGAGAATGGAACTTAACTCAGTTCTACTTATTACTGTGTGAAGCAAGAGCTCCCAAGCAAACTGTTCGTTCACACATAACGTGTTACACAGGCTCTATGAATGGAAAAGCCAGGCTTCATGGCGAGCATGTGCTTATAGGGCTGGTGGGATTTTGTTGAAGGAGAGAGAGGCTGCAAGATGTTTTCTCAGTGTGTGCTTTATTAGACATATTAGACCAGGGAACAACTTTAATCACAGCCATGAGTTAAGATAAAGGGGAGGGGAAGAAGTAAAAATATCTTCAGATTAAATTGAAAAGTAGGTAATAACATGAGGAAGAAATAAGCATCTTGCATGAAAGAATGTTGTCATGGGAAAGTCACAAAATCCTGAAAGCATCAACTGATTCATTTGCAAGTTGTATGCAGCTACACCTAAAATGTGTCCCCTCTTTTTCAACATATCTACTTCAGCTGTGTCTGCGGGCAGCTCTTACACAAGTCTGCAATAGCCTAATCCCACTGGTTTCCTTCCATCCATGTCTCTCACGGCAGTAAATGAGAACTCGGGAAGTAAATAAGCTAGGAAGTAAATAGGCCATTCCATAATACTAGATCCACATGCCCTGCAAGGGCCTCCCATGATCCAGAGTATAGCTCAACCTGACTTCCCCTGCATTCCCTCACGTTCATTCTCTCTAGCCATATATTGACTTATCCCTGTTCCCTAAGATCTGTCAAACTCACTGTTACTACCACTCAGGATTCTACCTTCTGAGAAGTTCACAGGGCCCGTCTCTACTCTACTTCCTCTGGTGTCAACTCAAGTGTTAACATCTCCCCACTACCCTGTTTGAAATGGAAATAATCAACACTACCTCTAATCACTCTTCTCCTTGTTCTGTTTCTACCTTAGTTTTCTTTCACTATTAGAATGCACATATGTGTATATACACATACATATATACATATGTGTATGCAAATATACAATGTGTATATGTATATATGCATAGATGTGTATACATGTATATATGAATATACATATATATTCATTTCTCACCATTGGCTATCTCTTCCACTGAAATATACTCATAGGAAGGCAGAGACCCTTTTGCTCATAGTAAGTGCTTCATTAAATTCTCTCTAATTACTGATGATATTTTACTAGTTTGTCACCCACTGAGCTCTAATTCAGTGTAACCTTTTTAATTATAATTTGTCTCTCATTGGAGTCTGCCTGCAAGCAAAGAGTCTTTAGTGGTAAACTTATAAAAAGAAATACAATGAGTTGTTTGATAAGACTTGTAAATTGGAAGATTAATATTTTCTGTTGTGTACACTGTTTGGTTGACTTGAAAGATATCCTCTCCTGGGAGTGGTCCACTTGGTGGTTGGTAGGGGCAATAACAAAAGCAGCCCCTTAGGTGGCATTTTGATAGTCAGGTATCATTATATTGCATTATGCCATTATATCCTCAGTCATCTGCAAGAATGAAGATCTTTATCCATTGCAAATTGAACAAATGAGACAGGTCTCTCTCTCAGAGATCTCTCTCTCTCTCTTCTCTTTTTTCCCACTGCTTTTGACCTAAATATAATCCATATTTCCATTGCTTAAATTTCCCAGTGGCACAGCCACTCTAAGTCTGAACACATATGGAGATGTCAAAGGCCCAACTAATTGCCTCCATAAAGATGAAATCGCTTCAATCCTTATTCAAATTATTGCATATGATAGATGGCAAAAGACCCAAACCTGTTCAAAGCAGTTTTCTGATGTCATATGATACTTCATTACCACCACCTGAAATCAAATTAAGGCCAGGATTCCTATCAGGTACAATATATAGTGATGCTATCTCTCGGAAGTTGAAATTCCTCCCGAGGAGGAAAGGTCATCTACAGGCAAACTGCAACATATTCCACTGAAAAATTCGAGGACAATTTCAGCCTTCTCAATTTCTAAGAATAGTAAGGCTATTTCCAAGCCACTGACAGATTTTAAATTGCAGTTACCTTTTTGTTGTGACCATCTCTCATTTTTTTTTTAGAATTCAAGAGATATCTATGTCCATTTCCTGACGGAGCTTCTAGTATGGCATTAAGAGAAAAGTTATATATTTCTTCCAAGTCTACTTTATGGTTTCTCTACTCTTAAATAAGTCAACTGAGTGGCCACAAGTCTGTGAGTAGAATATCTATCAGGGTGCTTTCGTTGTGGAAGCTATTCATTAAATTTGTTTTCAGGGAAAGAATAAATAATGAAAATAATGAGGACATAAATTTATTAGAGACCTAAATATGTCTTTGTCAAATATGTCACTAGCAAGCTCATTTCTTTCAGTGAAAAGATGCTAATAAGATTGTTAGGCAGCTAAAGGTGTAAGGGGGGGGGATAGCCGATGAATTTTGTTCTAAATATAGCCATTAGAAATGTCTGGGTTATAATTTCTGATAATTTATCATTTATCCTGCCTCATCATGTCTCTGAGTCTTTGTTTACATTAAAATGTATGAGCAGGGATCAGATAAACGATAATCCTTGAACTTCATGGTCTGTAACATCTGCAAAAGTAATTAACAAAGATGCAAAAGAAAATGGAACCCATGGAGAGGGATTCCAGCCTGGTGTCCAGCAAACACTGAGTCAATGGACATTGTAAAGTAAATTATCAGAAGAGCACAGATAATAAAATGGACAAGGTAGAAGAGAAGCTGTTGAAACTGAGCTCTGAGGTCTGTCTTTTTGTTTGTTTGTTTGTTTGTTTATTTGTTTTTGGTTTTTCTTTTCTACCATTGGCCTGGGTTTGATACAACATGTACAAGTTGGGAAGAAACATCACTGACTGGCATTACACGGGCTCCTTATTTCTGAGGACAGAGGCGAATGTATCTCAGATCATACTAAAAGCCCCAGTGGAATACACAAAATGTAACATGTTATGCAACCTCTACATTTTAAGAAATTAGGTGTGCAGAGAGAGGACATACTTGCAGAGAAATTCACATCTCTTAACTCGGTTGATTTCAGGATATAAGTCTCAGCCACTCTACCCCAATCTAGGGTAGCAATAATACCTATTACATGGATTGGTTATTAGGAAAGAATGGGGAACTTGGCACAGACTGGAACCTGATGTTTCAATAAGTAATGCAGCATGTCTTTGGCGTTTTTAGAGAGTGACTTACCAACAAAGAGTTGACTATTGAGCTGTAACAGGACATGGCCATCCGTGGGAGCCGCTTGTATCTTTGGAGGGAGCTCGTCCACCCGAAGGGATGCCTCTTTCATGTTCCTTTCCACTCGCACATGATGCCACTGGTTGTCGTTGAAGTGAGTGGGTGAATGCACAGAGAGTTCAAAAGGCCCATTCCCCACGTCAAATGAAAAGGTGACTGTTGTGGGTGCTGGAAATATCAGATAGGAGGGTTTTCCGGGTGAGTCTCCAATACACTTAAGATAATGCCTCACAGCAATCATTAGACACAAGGCTTATGTAAAAGGAAGCAACGACATCCAAACAGACACAACTCTCTTGAGGTGGAATGAGGGGGTAAGGTGCATTTTGGGGGTAAAAATAAAAGATTTTTAAAGGTTCTTTCTCTGAATTAATCTTTCACATTGATAAAGATTCAACTGTTCAGAGAGAGTACAAAACTAGCATCTGTAATTGATTATACAAAATAATCGCTTCATTGATTCAAAGTTTATATAATTTAACAGCATGAGACATGCATTGGATATTATGCTATTAATAGCAGCCTATGAATATATCAAAATAATAAGTGGTTCATTAAGTAATTTTGTAATTAATATTAGTCATTAACTGAAAATTTATCTTCAATTTTAATTACTTCAACTCAAAACTTTCTCTACTGCTAATGAATTTATCAATATTTTTACTGAATTATCCCTTGTTAAATATTAAATTATTTTCTTGGAAAGTAGGGTTTTTTTTTTCATACTAGAGGTATGAGCTCCTAAAAGCTAACTGAAAAATTCAGGACTAGCTGACTATGTCCCAGGACCTTTCTGGAAAGGATACTTACAGCGTAATTCTATTCGTATGAAGTCAGTGATTCCCAGGTTTTCTAAAAACACCCCAGAGAGGGCTGTCGTCTTGAAAAAGAAGGACACATCTGCACTGAGCTCGCCATGGAATGTGGGAAAGTGGAGGTAGGAAGCCTCGGTATTAAAGGAAGCTGCGTTCCAAAACGGCCCTGTTTAGACAAGTACAGGAAAGAACAGACTCAAGGAGAAAACAAGGACATACAAGGAGTTTCGTAACTGCAACTGTGCTTTCTCCATTTAGCATCATGCCTGTTTAAAAATGTTGCTCATCCATCCAATATAAATCTCTTTCCTTGTTAACAGACTCGCAGGCATAGGACAAGAGATCCTACAGAGACAAAAACCTGAATTTTTTCCAATATACAACAGAAGAGCTTCCTACATAAATGGCCAAAATACAAGGGGGGGGGGAACACCTGCAAACAAAAATTCTATACTCAGCTAAAGTAATATCTGAAGAATCTGCTAAGCCTTGATTAATTGCTTAATATTTTTGTATCCCAAAAACATAAACACCTAGTTGTTATGACTCAAAAACTCCCTACAGCAGCTCCTTGCTAAGCACACTTGCCAGAAAATTACATTCTCAACTAGCCCTATTATTGGCCCTTGCCAACTTCACACTGAAATCAGCATTCTAAATCTGCTCTCGTGTAATTAAAGACCAAAATACACTTTGTCTATGTAGCACAGTTGTACTTATGAAAATGCATTTTTTTCGTTCAATAGTCATTCTTTGTTTTGCTTATAACAGGGAAGTAGGTGAAAACTTTCTCTAAATGTTTACAAATATTCAATATTTAAGAAGAGATGAAAAATGGAGCTTGGAATATCTGTTTAGTGATCTGGGAAAACCCAAACATGTAGGGGCTGGAGAGATGGCTTAGCTGTTAAGACTCTGTACATGTCTTACAAAAGACCCAAATTTGATTCCTACCACCCACAGCAGGCAGCTCTCAACCCCCATAGCTCCACCTCCAGGATATCCAACACAGTCTTCAGATCTCCACAGTTAACTCAACCCAGGTACTAAACCTACCCTGCGTCTTCAGCACACATTCAGAGAAATGAAGAGTGTGAGCGCACATGCGTGTGTGTGTGTGTGTGTGTGTGTGTGTGTGTGTGTGTGTGTGTACTTTTAAAGGCTAAATACAGTGTTTCCACCTTGACTAGCATTGGTGGATATTTGCAACTTTTCTTTTAAAAAAAAAAAGAGAGATTTGAGGGTATGAAGCAAAAAAAATATGGAAAATGAAATACAAATTCACAGGCAGGGCTGTCAGGATGAAATCCAGCTGAATCTATTGAGTTGATGTGGAGAATTATCAGAGAAATGAGCTATGAGCCGCAGCTGCCACCAGCAAGTTCTTAGCACATCAACTAGGACTAGGGGCATCCTTAGTGTGAAGACAGTCCACCCACTCTCTCAACAAGGAATAAAATTCTCCTATCTAAATTACCTTCCTGTAAGTAAGACATATTGGTCTTCCAGAGCCAGTAGCAGCTGTTTTAAAGAAAGAGTTCATTATGGTAGCATACAGCAGAGAGCCAGCTACTTCAAAATCACAAACTTGACCTGTTTCTACATGTCCCTTAAATTTTTGCCTTCTTTTCTGATAACCCTGCAAAGAACACTGTATAGGTCTATAGTTTGTGTTCTTTCTGTTATTTATTTTTTAATGGACCTGACTTAAAAGTCAAATTTCTGCTACATTTGGTCAATTTAAAACTGAATTTATTCAATTGTAAAAAACATATTCTGTGAGATCCCACCTCCTCACACACAGCCAAATGAATTTACATATTATCTGAGTTCTCCCAAGGCTATGTCTTACATCCTTTAAATAGTTACTTCTATACTAGAGCCTTAGATCATATCTCAGTCTATGAAAGGAGGCACAAAAAATAATACAAAATGTCAACGAAGAGGTAATAGCATATCTGTGCTCTTTAAATGGCTTACCTGATTTTTATAAGAAGCAACATGCCTTTCTCTTAAAATGCTAGATATTAAATCAAAGTACGTAATTTTGAAATATGGGATACTGCTAAGTATGATCTCATATGCTTAGAAAGGGAGTGATCAGGACCAAGGTTTAAGTTATATAATGTTATTTTATTATCATATTAATACATTGTAAAATCAACATTTCATATGCTGCATGATGTATTATAACTAACTCAATAAAGCTTCATATGGAAGAATTCAGGGAATAGTTGAATCTGAAGGACAATCTGAATTGCTTCTCTCTGTACAATTAATGCTCTCAGGTTAGTGAAGACAGTTTAGCTTTAGGAAGCTGAAACACGCTTATATACACAATACTGTGCTTTGTTTAGTTAGCAAACCCCATTTTACAAACTCACAATAGGTAGAGATGGAGGTAAGAACAATTCACAAGATTAAGAAACTGGTGCTAATTCAAGACAATTATAAAGAAAACCAAGGCCAGCGTTTACACTGATGGAATAGTGTGTAATGGCACGCGATATCTCAGCTCCTTATCTCCAGTGCACACAAGAGGATTTGGGCAGTCTCAGAGAAAGGAGGCTCAGAGAAAGGAGCAAGGGAGAGGCGGAGATCTGTAGTAACAGCAGGAAACTGTCCTCAAAAGAGGATTCTATAAGGAAGGGGACTGGAGAGCCCCTAATCTGCCCAGGAGCAGTTCTGAAATATTGCATGATTTGTTGCTAGGCAAAAAAGATGTTTTTTAAAAAAAATCACCTCAATGAAAACATAGGAAAGGCAAAGCTGAATCGGGTGGCTCACAGAGTAAAGCAGTTGTCATATAAGCACAAGAACCTGAGCTAGATCCCTACATAAAGCCAGGTGTGCCCACATAAAGCCAGGTGTGCCCACATAAAGCCAGGTGTGCCCACATAAAGCCAGGTGCGCCAGGATGCTTCTATAATCCCGGGGCTAAGCTAGGGGAGACAGGTGAGCTTCATGTTCAGTGGGAGATGCACTCTTTTCACAATGTCTGTGGAGAGAGTCTGCGGTAGACAGCTGATGTCAACCTCTGGCCTCTATGTGCATGTGCACATATGTGCATTAACATGTGCACCCCAATAATACATCCAGATGTATTGTAATGCATTGTTTAATGATAATGAACCACAAAATAAGTAAAATATCTAATTAAACAAATACGAATCAGTAAAGAAAAATTAAGTTCCCTTGGAAACTTTGCCTTTTAGATTTCCAAAACTATACAATGTATATATGTATTATATCAGGATGAAGATTAATTGCTATTTATATAAAATAGAAACATATAATAAGTATCTGACTTTATGTGCAAATATTTTTATAAAGAGCCTTAAGGAATTAGAATTTAGCACTATTTAATACTATATGTACTTTTAAAAAGTTTCTGAGCATTTAGTTCTCTCATAATAGAGTGGCATTTTAAAAGAAATTCTATAAAATGGAGTAGTATTTTCTTAGGGTTGGAGATATAAAGAAATCAAAGGAGAGTGATGAGAATCTCTTCTTAAAAGTAAATTTCACATATATAATATTAAACTATATATAATATTAAAATATTGATATGAGGAATATTTTAGCAGTCAATGCACCTTCTAAGTATTTATGGGCCATTAAAATGAGCTAGAAAATAGAAATCTCTTAGCAGAAATAAAACACCACGATTAATTACATGTTGCTTCTTTGGAACACGAAAACCTATGTATTGGTTTAATAATTCACTGGTTCCTCTTTTTAGCACTTCTGTTATTGTTTTCAACAATTTATGAACCTCCATAGAAATCCATATGTGCAAAAATGAGGGTGAAGCAAATGAAGTCTGGCTGAGGAGAATCACAGTGTGTGGATTATAGATCGGTAGAAGAGAGAGAGCAAAGCTATTCATGGGTGTTTGCATACAGTAAAATACCCCTGCTGTCTCCTCCAACACATTCAATAGAGTTGGCATGATTTTTACCTCTTACAAAAGCAGAGCTGAGATCTTCTTTGTAATCAGAGGATTTAAAAAATAATCTGCAGAATATTTTTCTTATTATACTTACATTAATTTTATAGAAAAGTGGATATTAGTAACAAAGGAAAGATTTCATATATATATGAAAGTTTAATATATATATTAAAGTTTCAAGGACAGACAATCTTATTTTACAAGAGGCTGGAAGAATAGAATTTGTGTATGTGTGCATTTATATTTGTGTGTGCATGGCCACAAGCATACATACATACTTATATATATGTATGTATGTATACATATAATTATATGTATGTATGTATGTATGTATGTATGTATGTATATGCAAACTGTCAAAGGTCAACTGCAGCTGTCATTCTTTAGGATCTGTGCACTTCGTTTTGGGAGGTCTCTCACTGGGAGGACGATTCCTGAGGCTCCTAGCCCAGCTAACCTAGCCAAATCTGTGAGTGCCCAAACTCTGTAAGAGATAGTCTGGTCACCAAACCCCTGTATCTGTCTCCACGGGGCTTTCTAGTAGGTGCTTGAATTGAATTAACATGCCCATACCTCTACAGCAAGCATTTTCTGAATGAACTATCTTCTCAGCTCAATTTTGATGCAAGCATGCACTTACTATCATCCTAGGTACAAAAGGATGTATAAAATTGTAAACAAAGTGAACAAAGTTGATTTAACTTTAGTGTTGCTTATTCATATTTCATCCTTGTGAATGTCAGAATGACATTGGAAAGTATGTAAGGCTGTGGTAGATGCCAGAAAAGAAATCTTTAAGTTGAACTATCAAACAACATGCTAATATACATGGAAAGATGTATATTTCAAATACAAAATACATCTGGTCTAGCCAATACTGTTTCCTTACATTAACATATATAGCTATGGAATAAACTCTGAATCCAGTTACCCATTTGAGAAGAAAATTCATTTGTAGCCTACCTTAGATGTTTAAGTAAGATGAAATAGAGTTGTTTTGGTGGAAGTAAGATAAATAAGTGCAAATTGAAGAGATTTCTGTTGAACACATGCCAATTGAACTTCTCTTTTTCACACATTTAATGTCAAAAATAATTAGACACTCAGAATACTGTCTGAGAATATTATTAAAATATTTTAACACTCTCATGGACCATAAATGGAAAAACTTGTAACATCCCTCTGTATTTGCAAACATACATACTTTATATTAGACCTGTCAGTGTTTTTTAATTATAATATATTGGCCCTTCAAATACATTTATATTCAGACATACCAGATTCTATTTTCCATGCTCAGAGGAAACTTTTCTATATTAATTAATTTGATGAGGTATTTCACTGACTATACTCACCAAAATAAGAGTTAGTAAATTATTCATATTTATTACCTAATGACTCCTGCAAATATGACTTAATTATAGATTATAGTCTTTGCTTGAGTATACACACACACATATATATATGTACATGTATATATGTATATATGTGTGTATATATATATATATATATATATATATATATATATTCTTTAATGTACATCTTATGTAAGCACATGTTGGATATAGCACAATGCCAAATGAGGACACTACATGTCAATTTGCAAGCACCACTAATGGCTAATGCTTTTCATGAATTCCATGTTCTTAGAAGGTGATTTTGGACCTGCTCTGTTTCCAAGCATACAACATCCCAGTTTTCACACTTGAACTTCTATACAAATAAAAAGCCCAAGAGACATTCTCTAATCACCCACTTCACCTCTTCATCTCCCTGTTATCACTATCTACACTCTACATCCTTTGTGTAGAATCCCAAACTGTTCCTATTCTAAAGATGTCTGTGATTGGTCGCTTGCTTCAGTACAACTGTGGTATTAATTCTCCCATCTTCCAAACTCAGTTCTATGGTATTACTTTTCTTCCCACCCATTACTAATTTCTCCATTGTTTCACATCCACTGTTTGATGAGCCTATTCTTGGCTCTAATCTCCCACGCTCAGCTCAACTAACTCTCCTAAACAAGCCATTGTCAATGTCAATGATGATCTCTACATTGTTCAATTCAGTTGTCACAATTCTTGCCTTGTGTAAGCTATCAACATTTAATGTAGTTGATTATGCTTGCTCCCTGGAAACATTATTTCTACTCGGAGCCCAGGACACCCACACTTTTCTACCTTTTGCACTAGTGCTATAAAATTCTCGGTCTTCCTCCCTTCTTCCTCCTCACCAACTCCACTTATTACTTCTGGAATATCCCCATGACTCTGCCCATATACATCTTCACCCACAATAACTCTAGTTGATCTATTGTGTGGCTGTAAGCATATTTATTATATATGAACATATGTTTGAACCCTGGAACTTTTAACGTGACAACATCACATCTCTATTTCAATGACTGATGACATCTCGGCTTTTTGATGTCTAACAATGAAGCTTCTTGCAATAATTCCAACATCTTGACCTTGGAAGTAGTGTTTTCCATTTCAATCAATGTCAGCTCTATGCTTCTAACTATCATATCAAACACATCTCTGTCATATTCTTCATGTTTTCTCTTGAAAATGACATCAATTCGTCAGCAACTTCATTAACCCTCCCTTTACACAATGCCCACAATCACATCTCTCACCGCTGCTCTGTGCTCCAAGTCACTATGATGTTTCAGCACAGTTAATAATATGGCATCACCCACATCTTGCTGTGGTCCTACCCTGCTGAACCTCACTAAAGCATAAGTCACCATGTTCTCTTACTCACAACTCTCTAGTGTTCTCCAAGCTCACTGAAACCGAAAATAAAGATTCCCAAACCCTCCCGAACATGATTACCAGTTTCTTATGTGACTCTTTTACCATTCACAACTTACTCATGGTGCCCCACTTTGTTTCATGAAAACACACATGTATACATTTCTATCAGCTACATCCCCACATCTGTATCACAGCTCTGATTTCCTCTTGTTTTGAGATTCATTCAAACATATACACAATCCTTGTTTCCTTATTGTCTTCAGTCTTGACTTTATTTGAATGTTGCCTTCTTGATGATCCTTTAACAATTATCTCATTTAAAACTTCCTCTCCTCTGTATTAATTTTACTGATTTTTCTTGACAGCACTTGTTAGCATCTATCATAACATATATCTTACTTGATTATTGTCTTCTCTTTCTAAGAGAATGTAAATGCCAAGAACATGTGTAAGAATGCTCTCTCTCTCTCTCTCTCTCTCTCTCTCTCTCTCTCTCTCTCTCTCTCTCTCCCTTTCCCTCCATCTCTTCCTCCTTCCCTCTCTCTCTCAGTGCAAGTAGTCTATCAATCAGTATGTGTTGAAAAAAAATGATACACTTTCTTTTGTTATATGAGCAATTAGAAAGTTATAATAATTCCTATATGTTTAAACTTTATGTGTTCCAAGGAATCCACTCAACTTTTTTATTGAACAGGAAAGAATGAGAGAAATAAGGAAGGACAGGGAGAAGAAAAGGGAGGGTTGGATGATACGATAGCAACATCAAAGAACTAGAAAAAAAATTCTAACAAGGTAAGATGAATAATGAACATTGAAATAAAATTTCACAGAGGGTGGGGATTATCAGACATAGAAATTTATATTATCTTATTATGTGTTGAAATGGAATTGATCCCTACTTCTTTAGCAGCTCATAGGTAGACTGCCAACTGAAAGGAAGTTTGTCTAGTGGAAGGGAAATTAAGCAAATCACTAGTCAATATCTCTTTCCTAGTCTGAGCACCTAACTTCTGCAAGGTTATTGCATCCATGGGCGTTTAGTTATGTAATGAGTCATTGGCAGCTGTACTTTCTCAGGCCATGAGACCAGTCAGTACAGACAAGATGAATTTCAGAGACGTAAACGTTCCTTAGAACAAGAAACTCTCAACCATCTTTCCTAACTTGATAGATTTTTATGGGTAATATCCCCCTAAAACTTCAAAACAACTCAGTAGAGATACATTTAATAAAAATGATAGAAAGTCTCAATGTCCAAAAAGTAACTAAGAACAGAAAGTTAGAGCAGTTGCAAAAACTCTTCAAAACACAGGATGAGTAAGCCTTCTAGGATATTGTATCTGTTTCACAGAAAAAAAATAGCAAATGTATAACACTTGGATGCATTTTTATTAAATAATGACCTTTAAATATAGCTTTTCCTTCAAGCGATCACCCAAAAAGGGCACGTTTTCTTTTAAGTTTGACCTCATATTTCTCCAAAGTCTTCAATGCAGGAAAATTAAAAAATACTATCCACCAATTTCTGAGCAGGAAAGGAAAATAAGTCCAGCCTAAAGGGTATTTTGTTACATTTTAAGTGTTGAGGCAGCAAATGCCTTTCAGAAACAGAACCTTCTTCTGTAGTCAGCCTGAAGGAAAGAATGAGCAGCTATGGTAAACAAGATGGCTGAATTCTTCAGTGCAAACCAAGTTTGAAAACGTGAACAAACCTGGCAGAGGTCACAAACATGTCTCTAAAATGTTACAGTGGTTCCCAAAGTAATGAGCCCATCAGGATATGCTGAAATTTATCAATTCTTCAGTTACATTTTTAAGGCAAGATAAGTGAAATCAAAACCTGTGTCTACAAAACAACTTAAAAATGACTATAGGACCCTGCTCACACAGTTAAACAGTACAATTGGGCTATTTCAAATGTTCATCAAACATTGAATGGATAAAGGGATAAAAAAATGTATTTATCTATTCCTGTAGTGAAATGATATTTGTCCATAGAAATAAGATATCAATACATGCTTCAACACAGATGAACTTTAAAATATTGTGAAAACGCCATCTTGGTTCCGGGACTCAGCAGAACTTAGGAAATTAGTCTGAACAGGTTAGAGGGTGCGCCAGAGAACCGGACAGCTTCTGGGACAGGCAGAAGCACAGACCCGCTGAGGCAGCACCCTTTGCAGGCCGCAGACAGCCGGCCACCGTCCGGACCAGAGGACAGGTGTCCGCCTGGCTTGGGAGGCAGCCTCAGCCTCAGCAGCAGCAGTCGCCATCTGGGTTCCGGGACTCCGCGGAACTTAGGAAATTAGTCTGAACAGGTGAGAGGGTGCGCCAGAGAACCGGACAGCTTCTGGGACAGGCGGAAGCACAGAGCCGCTGAGGCAGCACCCTTTGCAGGCTGCAGACAGTCGGCCACCGTCCAGACCAGAGGACAGGTGTCCACCTGGCTTGGGAGGCAGCCTCAGCCTCAGGAGCAGCGGTCGCCATCTTGGTTCTGGGACTCCCTGGAACTTAGGAATTTAGTCTGCACAGGGGAGAGTCTGCACCACAGAAGCTGACAGCTTCTGGGAACTGCCAAAGCAACACAGCTTCTGAGAGAGGCCCTGTTTTGGGCCTTCTTCTTCAACCAGGAGGATGTCCAAAAACAAGATATCTGCGCAACTTCCCTGTAAGAGAGCTTGCCAGCAGAGAGTGCTCTGAGCACTGAAACTCAGAGGAGAGAATCTGTCTCCCAGGTCTGCTTATAGACGGTAACAGAATCACCAGAAGAACAATCTCTAAACAGAGTCAACTATAACTACTAACTCCAGAGATTACCAGATGGTGAAAGGTAAACGTTGGAATCCTACTAACAGGAACCAAGACCACTCACCATCATCAGAACCCAGCACTCCCACTTCGCCCAGTCCAGGGCACCCCAACACACCCGAAAACCTAGACCTAGATTTAAAAGCATATCTCATGATGATGGTAGAGGACATCAAGAAGGACTTTAATAAATCACTTAAAGAAATACAGGAGAACACTGCTAAAGAGTTACAAGTCCTTAAAGAAAAACAGGAAAACACAATCAAACAGGTAGAAGTCCTTACAGAAAAAGAGGAAAAAACATACAAACAGGTGATGGAAATGAACAAAACCATACTAGACCTAAAAAGGGAAGTAGACACAATAAAGAAAACTCAAAGTGAGGCAACACTGGAGATAGAAACCCTAGGAAAGAAATCTGGAACCATAGATTTAAGCATCAGCAACAGAATACAAGAGATGGAAGAGAGAATCTCAGGTGCAGAAGATTCCATAGAGAACATCGGCACAACAATCAAAGAAAATGGAAAATGCAAAAAGATCCTAACTCAAAATACCCAGGAAATCCAGGACACAATGAGAAGACCAAACCTACGGATAATAGGAGTGGATGAGAATGAAGATTTTCAACTCAAAGGACCAGCAAACATCTTCAACAAAATTATTGAAGAAAACTTCCCAAATCTAAAGAAAGAGATGCCTATGAACACACAAGAAGCCTACAGAACTCCAAATAGACTGGACCAGAAAAGAAATTCCTCCCGACACATAATAATCAGAACAACAAATGCACTAAATAAAGATAGAATACTAAAAGCAGTAAGGGAAAAAGGTCAAGTAACATATAAAGGCAAGCCTATCAGAATTACACCAGATTTTTCACCAGAGACTATGAAAGCCAGAAGAGCCTGGACAGATGGTATACAGACACTAACAGAACACAAATTCCAGCCCAGGCTACTATACCCAGCCAAACTCTCAATTACCATAGATGGAGAAACCAACGTATTCCACGACAAAACCAAATTCACACATTATCTCTCCACGAATCCAGCCCTTCAAAGGATAATAACAGAAAAAAACCAATACAAGAATGGGAACAACGCCCTAAAAAAACAAGAAGGTAATTCCTCAACAAACCTAAAAGAAGACAGCCACAAGAACAGAATGCCAACTTTAACAACAAAAATAACAGCAAACAACAATTACTTTTCCTTAATATCTCTTAACATCAATGGTCTCAACTCCCCAATAAAAAGACATAGACTAACAAACTGGCTACACAAACAAGACCCAACATTTTGCTGCTTACAGGAGACACATCTCAGAGAAAAAGATAGACACTACCTCAGAATAAAAGGCTGGAAAACAATTTTCCAAGCAAATGGTATGAAGAAACAAGCTGGAGTAGCCATCCTAATATCTGATAAGATTGACTTCCAACCCAAAGTCATCAAAAAAGACAAGGAGGGGCACTTCGTTCTCATCAAAGGTAAAATCCTCCAAGAGGAACTCTCAATTCTGAATATCTATGCTCCAAATACAAGGGCAGCCACATTCATTAAGGAAACTTTAGTAAAGCTCAAAGCACACATTGCACCTCACACAATAATAGTGGGAGACTTCAACACACCACTTTCACCAATGGACAGATCATGGAAACAGAAACTAAACAGGGACACACTGAAACTAACAGAAGTGATGAAACAAAGGGATCTGACAGATATCTACAGAACATTTTATCCTAAAACAAAAGGATATACCTTCTTCTCAGCACCTCATGGTACCTTCTCCAAAATTGACCACATAATAGGTCACAAAACAGGCCTCAACAGATTCAAAAATATTGAAATTGTCCCATGTATCCTATCAGATCACCATGCACTAAGGCTGATCTTCAATAACAAAAAAAAATAACAGAAAGCCAACACTCACGTGGAAACTGAACAACACTCTTCTCAATGATACCTTGGTCAAGGAAGGAATAAAGAAAGAAATTAAAGACTTTTTAGAGTTTAATGAAAATGAAGCCACAACGTACCCAAACCTTTGGGACACAATGAAAGCATTTTAAGAGGGAAACTCATACCTCTGAGTGCCTCCAAGAAGAAACGGGAGAGAGCACATACTAGCAGCTTGACAACACATCTAAAAGCTCTAGAAAAAAAGGAAGCAAATTCACCCAAGAGGAGTAGACAGCAGGAAATAATCAAACTCAGGGGTGAAATCAACCAAGTGGAAACAAGAACTATTCAAAGAATTAACCAAACGAGGAGTTGGTTCTTTGAGAAAATCAACAAGATAGATAAACCCTTAGCTAGACTCACTAGAGGGCACAGAGACAAACTCCTAATTAACAAAATCAGAACTGAAAAGGGAGACATAACAACAGATCCTGAAGAAATCCAAAACACCATCAGATCCTTCTACAAAAGGCTATACTCAACAAAACTGGAAAACCTGGACGAAATGGATAAATTTCTCGACAGATACCAGGTACCAAAGTTGAATCAGGATCAAGTTGACCTTCTAAACAGTCCCATATCCCCTAAAGAAATAGAAGCAGTTATAAATAGTCTCCCAGCCAAAAAAAGCCCAGGACCAGACAGGTTTAGTGCAGAGTTCTATCAGACCTTCAAAGAAGATCTAATTCCAGTTCTGCACAAACTTTTTCACAAGATAGAAGTAGAAGGTACTCTACCCAACTCATTTTATGAAGCCACTATTACTCTGATACCTAAACCACAGAAAGATCCAACAAAGATAGAGAACTTCAGACCAATTTCTCTTATGAATATTGATGCAAAAATCCTCAATAAAATTCTCGTTAACCGAATCCAAGAACACATTAAAGCAATCATCCATCCTGACTAAGTAGGTTTTATCCCAGGGATGCAGGGATGGTTTAATATACGAAAATCCATCAATGTAATCCATTATATAAACAAACTCAAAGACAAAAACCACATGATCATCTCGTTAGATGCAGAAAAACCATTTGACAAGATCCAACACCCATTCATGATAAAAGTTCTGGAAAGATCAGGAATTCAAGGCCCATACCTAAACATGATAAAAGCAATCTACAGCAAACCAGTAGCCAACATCAAAGTAAATGGAGAGAAGCTGGAAGCAATCCCACTAAAATCAGGGACTAGACAAGGCTGCCCACTTTCTCCCTACCTTTTCAACATAGTACTTGAAGTATTAGCCAGAGCAATTCGACAACAAAAGGAGATCAAGGGGATACAAATTGGAAAGGAGGAAGTCAAAATATCACTTTTTGCAGATGATATGATAGTATATATAAGTGACCCTAAAAATTCCACCAGAGAACTCCTAAACCTGATAAACAGCTTCGGTGAAGTAGCTGGATATAAAATTAACTCAAACAAGTCAATGGCCTTTCTCTACACAAAGAATAAACAGGCTGAGAAAGAAATTAGGGAAACAACACCCTTCTCAATAGTCACAAATAATATAAAATATCTTGGCGTGACTCTAAGGAAGTGAAAGATCTGTATGATAAAAACTTCAAGTCTCTGAAGAAAGAAATTAAAGAAGATCTCAGAAGATGGAAAGATCTCCCATGCTCATGGATTGGCAGGATCAACATTGTAAAAATGGCTATCTTGCCAAAAGCAATTTACAGATTCAATGCAATCCCCATCAAAATTCCAACTCAATTCTTCAACGAATTAGAAGGAGCAATTTGCAAATTCATCTGGAATAACAAAAAACCTAGGATAGCAAAAACTCTTCTCAAGGATAAAAGAACCTCTGGTGGAATCACCATGCCTGACCTAAAGCTTTACTACAGAGCAATTGTGATAAAAACTGCATGGTACTGGTATAGAGACAGACAAGTAGACCAATGGAATAGAATTGAAGACCCAGAAATGAACCCACACACCTATGGTCACTTGATCTTCGACAAGGGAGCTAAAACCATCCAGTGGAAGAAAGACAGCATTTTCAACAATTGGTGCTGGCACAACTGGTTGTTATCATGTAGAAGAATGCGAATCGATCCATACTTATCTCCTTGTACTAAGGTCAAATATAAATGGATCAAGGAAATTCACATAAAACCAGAGACACTGAAACTTATAGAGGAGAAAGTGGGGAAAAGCCTTGAAGATATTGGCACAGGGGAAAAATTCCTGAACAGAACAGCAATGGCTTGTGCTGTAAGATCGAGAATTGACAAATGGGACCTAATGAAACTCCAAAGTTTCTGCAAGGCAAAAGACACCGTCAATAAGACAAAAAGACCACCAACAGATTGGGAAAGGATCTTTACCTATCCTAAATCAGATAGGGGACTAATATCCAACATATATAAAGAACTCAAGAAGGTGGACTTCAGAAAATCAAATAACCCCATTAAAAAATGGGGCTCAGAACTGAACAAAGAATTCTCACCTGAGGAATACCGAATGGCAGAGAAGCACCTGAAAAAATGTTCAACATCCTTAATCATCAGGGAAATGCAAACCAAAACAACCCTGAGATTCCACCTCACACCAGTCAGAATGGCTAAGATCAAAAATTCAGGTGACAGCAGATGCTGGCGAGGATGTGGAGAAAGAGGAACACTCCTCCATTGTTGGTGGGATTGCAGGCTTGTACAACCACTCTGGAAATCAGTCTGGCGGTTCCTCAGAAAATTGAACATAGTACTACCAGAGGATCCAGCAATACCTCTCCTGGGCATATATCCAGAAGATGCCCCAACTAGTAAGAAGGACACATGCTCCACTATGTTCATAGCAGCCTTATTTATAATAGCCAGAAGCTGGAAAGAACCCAGATGCCCCTCAACAGAGGAATGGATACAGAAAATGTGGTACATCTACACAATGGAGTACTACTCAGCTATTAAAAAGAATGAATTTATGAAATTCCTAGGCAAATGGATGGACCTGGAGGGCATCATCCTGAGTGAGGTAACACATTCACAAAGGAACTCACACAATATATACTCACTGATAAGTGGATATTAGCCCAAAACCTAGGATACCCAAGATATAAGATACAATTTCCTAAACACATGAAACTCAAGAAAAATGAAGACTGAAGTGTGGACACTATGCCCCTCCTTAGAAGTGGGAACAAAACACCCTTGGAAGGAGTTACAGAGACAAAGTTTGGAGCTGAGATGAAAGGATGGACCATGTAGAGACTGCCATATCCAGGGATCCACCCCATAATCAGCATCCAAACGCTGACACCATTGCATACACTAGCAAGATTTTATCGAAAGGACCCAGATGTAGCTGTCTCTTGTGAGACTATGCCGGGGCCTAGCAAACACAGAAGTGGATGCTCACAGTCAGCTAATGGATGGATCACAGGGCTCCCAATGGAGGAGCTAGAGAAAGTACCCAAGGAGCTAAAGGGATCTGCAACCCTATAGGTGGATCAACATTATGAACTAACCAGTACCCCGGAGCTCTTGACTCTAGCTGCATATGTATCAAAAGATGGCCTAGTCGGCCATCACTGTAAAGAGAGGCCCATTGGACACGCAAACTTTATATGCCCCAGTACAGGGGAACGCCAGGGCCAAAAAGGGGGAGTGGGCGGGTAGGGGAGTGGGGGTGGGTGAGTATGGGGGACTTTTGGTATAGCATTGGAAATGTAAATGAGCTAAATACCTAATAAAAAATGGAAAAAAAATATTGTGAAAATAACCAGTCACACAACCATATACAGTTTGTGTTTTAATATATATGAAATAGAATTCGCAAGTCTGTAGAGTTTTTGTTTTAAGTTGCTACATACGACTGAGGCAAGAATGAAAGGAACATGGATACAGGTTTAATTTGCAAATGATACAGAGTTCTTCCACGAGTCGTGGAGACAGGTGTTCCTCTAAAATGAATAAGCACATGGAGCATCGCTGCACTGTGCATGTTTATAAAGGACAGGAGGGGACTGTAGGGCATGTGAGTCACATCTCAGTAAAGTTGTTGCCAAGAAAAGGAGAACATTGTAAGGCTAAATTGGCTGTTTGCTACTAATCCTAAGGTGATAATTATTCCCAAGCACGTGCAGACTCGGGAAAGACAGCACTCACACATCCTAGAGGGAAAAATAAAAGAAAACAACAGACACTTGACAACAAAATTCAAGCAAAAATAAATCAAAATAAGAAGCATTCAAGAACGGAGAGGCTGTAATGATAGGTCTGAGATGATGCTTACGCATAAGCAACTCTACAAAGAATGGCAGAGCTAGCAAAACCTGGGTGGTAATGATTTTTGTTTTCTAAACAAAAAGCAAAGAAATGCGGGCCATCCACCATTCTTTTTCACCAAGAAGTAGAAAATGTTTCTGTTTTATAAATGAATACACTTCTGGAAGAGTACACATGAAGGCTGTGGTTGCCTGCACAAAACTACACCAGTTATGGCTCCATAAGGAGGTGGAGGGACACATGAGTCCTACCACTAAACAAGGAGCTATTGGCAGCTGGTGGCTGGTGGCTGCTAGGGCATGAGACTCAGTTTTCGCTTAGGGGTGTGGTCCCTGACTGCCCCTCCACACCCCATTAAATGGTCACACACCCAAGAGAATAACAAGAAGCACAAATAGGACTTGATCCATTTCATGAGTAAGGATGCAAAGTTGAGTGTGTAGGGAACAGGAATAGATACAAACAGATTGTATGAAATGCTCAAAGGACTAATAAAAAAGGAGCTTATCAGCCATTCAGTATTCCTGAGTTGAGAATTCCTTGTTTAGCTCTGTACCCCATTTTTAATAGGGTTATTTGGTTTTCTGGAGTCTTAACTTCTTGAGTTCTTTGTATGTATTGGAAATTAGTCCTCTATCAGATTTAGGATTGGTAAAGATCATTTTCCAATCTGTTGGTTACCTTTTTGTCTTACTGACAGTGTCCTTTGCCTTACAGAAGCTTTGCAATTTTATGAGATCCCATTTGTCAATTCTTGATCTTACAGCACAAGCCACTGCTACTTTGTTCAGGAATTTTTCCCATGTGCCCATATCTTCGAGGCTTTCCCCCACTTTCTCCTCTATAAGTTTCAGTGTCTATGGTTTTCTGTGGAGGTCCTTGATCCACTTAGACTTGAGCTTTGTACAAGGAGATAAGAATGGATCAATTTGCATTCTTCTACATGCTAACTGCCAGTTGAGCCAGCACCATTTGTTGAAAATGCTGTCTTTTTTCCACTGGATGGTTTTAGCTCCTTTGTCAAAGATCAAGCAACTATAGGTGGGTGGGTTCATTCCTGCATCTTCAATTCTAATCCATTGATCTACCTGTCTGTCACTGTACCAGAACCATGCTGTTTTTATCACAATTGCTCTATAGTACAGCTTGAGGTCAGGCATGATGATTCAGCCAGAGGTTCTTTTATTGTTGAGAATAGTTTTTGCTATCCTAGGTTTTTTGTTATTCCAGATGAATTTGCAAATTGCCCTTTCTAACTCTGTGAAGAACTGAGTTTCAATTTTGATGGGGATTGCATTGAATCTGTAGATTGCTTTTGGCAAGACAGCGATTTTTATTATATTGATCCTGCCAATCCATGAGCATGGGAGATCTTTCCATCTTCTGAGATATTCGATTTCTTTCTTCAAAGACTTGAAGTTCTTATCATACAGATCTTTCACTTGCTTAGTTAGAGTTACACCCAAGGTATTTTATAGTATTTGTGACTATTGTGAAGGGTGTTGTTTCCCTAACTGCTTTCTCAGCCTGTTTATCCTTTGTGTAGAGAAAGGCCACTGATTTGTTTGAGTTAATTTTAAACCAGCTACTTCAGTGAAGTTGTTTATCAGGTTTAGGAGTTCTCTGGTGGAATTTTGGGGGTCGAATGGCTGAGAAGCACCTACAAAAATGTTCAACATCCTTAGTCACCAGGGAAATGAAAATCAAAACAACCCTGAGATTCTACTTCACACCAGTCAGAATGACTAAGATCAAAAACTCAGGTGACAGCAGATGCTGGCGAGGATATGAAGGAAGAGGAACACTCACTCACTTCTGGTGGGATTGCAAGCTGGTACAACCATTCTGGAAATCAGTTTGGCACTTCCTTAAAAAATTGGGCCTAGTACTACCAGAGGATCAAGCAATACCACTCCTGAGCATTTACCCAAAAGATGCTCCAACATGTAATAAGGACGTAAGTTGGAAAGAACCCAGATGTTCCTCATCAGAGGAACGAATACAGAAAATGTGGTACATTTACACAATTGAGTACTATGCAGCTATTAAAAACAATAAATTTATGAAATTCTTAGACAAATGGATGTATCTGGAGGATATCATCCTGAGTGAGGTAACCCAATCACAAAAAAAACCTCACATGATATGCACTCCCTGGTAAGTGGGTATTAGTCCAGAAGCTCAGAATACCCAAGATACAATTTGCAAAATGCATGAAACTCAAGAAGGAAGACCAAAGTGTGGATACTTCAGTCTTTCTTAGAAGGAGGAACAGAATACCCATGGAAGGAGTTACAGAGACAATGTGTGAAGCAGAGACTGAAGGAGTGACCATCCAGAGCCTGCCCTACCTGGGGATCCATCCCATAGACAACCATCAAAACCAGACAGTATTGTGGATGCCAACAAAAGCTTGCTGACAGGAGCCTGATATGGCTGTTTCCTGAGAGGCTCTGCCAGTGCCTGACAGATACAGAAGTGGATGCTCACAGCCATCTATTGGACAGAGCACAGGATCCCCAATGAAGGAGCTATAGAAAATACCCAGGGAACTGAAGGGGTTTGGTGCCCCATGGGAGGAACAATATGAACTAACCAGTATCTTTAGAGCTTTCTGGGACTAAACCACCAACCAAAGAAAACACATGGTGGGACTCATGGCTCCAGCTGCATATGTAGCTGAGGATGGCCTAGTCAGTCATCAATGGGAGGAGAGGCTCTTGGTCCTGTAAAGGTTATATGCCCCAGTACAGGGGAATGCCAGGACCAGGAAGCAGGAGTCGGTGGGTTGGTGAGCAGGGGCCCGGGGAAGGAATAAGGGATTTTTGGAGGGGAAATTAGGAAAGGGGATAACATTTGAAATGTAAATAAAGAAAACATCTAATAAAAAAGAGCTTAAATATGAATAAATTCATAGTAAATAAATTCAGGACTAAAATAAATTCATATCTGCACCTGAAAGCATTTTGACAGCCACAGCCTGGGCACCTCACAAGCAAATGCCTTGGTTAGAACCAGATGTGCTTTGTGCTGTAAGCAACTTTAACAATCAGTGACTGTCTTCCTGTGTCATCTAAACTACTTTTGTGCAATGCACGCATCTGCTTATCTTTCAATTGTTTCTTACCAATAATTCTCTAACCATGTACAGATTTCTTAAGATGTGTGTGATGGATTGCTTTCCTTCCTCTACAAACTGCCATTTATTGATTATCTTTCATGTCATAGTCAAGCACTGGGTACCAGTAACACAAAAATAAATGAGCAATAGACCCCATTCTTTAAGCACTAAAATAGAATCAAAGGCTGTCCGACAAATAAGTCATAGTAATATATTCAACATTTGTCTCAACAGAGGGCACGAGGTCAACTCCTCAAGAGATCTGGGAAAAATACATCATCAAGAATATTCCAAAAGCAGTTGCCTGTAAGTAGGATGTGTTCTAGCTGGGCTGCCTTGTCTGGCCTTAGCTGGAAAGAAAGTACCTAGTCTCCCAGAGACTTATGTGCCAGAGTGGGAGGATACCCAATGGGGACTCAACCCCCTCAAAGGAGAAGGGAAAGGGGAGATGGGAGGATTGTATGAGGGGCTGACCAGGAAGAGGGCAGCGAGTAGGATGTAAAGTGAATATATAAAAATAAAAATAAAATAAACCATTTTTTAAAAGGAAGGTTTTAATGTGAGTCTTTAATGAGTTTAGTAAAAAAAAAAAATGGTGGAGTCATTTGCATGGCGATGACATTGAGCTGGGAAGAAAGGGAGTTGGATAGCCAAGTGGTCACAGCAGTTTCTTTGCAGGACAGCAGAATGCCCCTATGATAACTTTCTGTTGCATGTCCAAAATCACTTGACTCTGTGTGCATCATACCTGATCACATTTTGTCTCTTAAAAGTTTAAGAGGAGTTCTGAAGATTTTGCAAGTACTACTAGAATATTCAAGCTCTGGGTCAGTACTATCTGAGACCTAAGCTGGCTGCTAGCTTCTAGCTGGGATTCTCAAGCTATCTTTAGAAAACATACTTGCTTTTCTTTCAGGTCTTCTTCGTCTCACACCCTAATCCATCATGGGCTGATGCTTTTGTATGACTACAATAAAAATAAATTGCTAGAAAAACAGAATGAGAAAAACAACAGCACAGAGCCACCATCTCCTGTCCATTTTTTTTATTACTGCTCTGTTCAGCAGACATAAATTTCTCTGTCCAATTGGCATAAATCATTCTAATAGCGTACTCTGCATCCGGTACCAACCTCATCATTGACTGGGACACAGAGTTGCCAGCAGAGCACCAGACTATAAACTGTACTGGCCTAGGGCAATACTATACAGACAGATCCATGGACTGGAAGCTTCCAGAAAGATGTTAAACAAAGCTCTACCCCCCCACCCCTGCCACCTCCTGAATGAGAATCTATGGGAATGAGCTATGGGACACTGGTATAAATGTATGCTGATGTCAGAGCTGTTGATCTACAGACTGTCAATGGTATGACAAATTCAAAGACATTCCCCAGCTCCTGGGACGCCGAGGAGATGTAAAAGCACAAGGTTGAGCATTTCTCAGCTCTCCTCCCACAGGTAAACTTGGATTTTTGCCTTTTATTATTTCCCGTAGAACTTTTGTGTCTGAAGTGAAGGAAACCAAGATATATACTCTGCAAGACTTTAGAATTGAGGGCTAAGGCAAAGGCTCAGAAAAGTCCTTACCATCAAGTGTGAATTCAGATCCCCAGAACCCATAAGAAGGTGGGGGGCTGTAACAACAGGCATCTATAACCACCAGTGCTTCCACTGCAGGGTGAGAGGCAGAGATGAGAGAAGTCCTCTAAACCTGCAGGCCAGCTTTCTTGGCTTATTCATTGGAGAACAATAAAAGACTCTACCTCCCACAAGGTGAAAGGTGCAGCCTGACACTAAATGTCCACTGACCTCTAAAGACACACACACACACACACACACACACACACACACACACACACACACACACATACACATGCACACAGATGGACAGGAATGCAGACACACACAGAGGCACATAGACAGACACAGACAGACAGACAGACAGATATACACACACACACACACACACACACACACACTGCTTTTCTAAAGATTCTAAAACACTCCCAGAAAACCTGAGTTACCATGATGCTAGAATCTTTGTCCTTTGATGAAGTTGACATGTGAGGTATGAGTTTCTGCACCCTCTGCTGTGTCTTATAAAGTTAGCCGTACCTTCCTTACACCACATGGATGGGTAATCACCCTCTTAGGAGGATGTTTTTTAGATAAAAATCAAAATACTTGCAGGCATAACTCTATATTAGTTTTATTAATAATCTCCTAAAGCTGGAAATGGCCAAACACTGCATGAACTAGTAAATGGATACATATCTATTCACTAGATTATAGCCATAGGATAACTACTGAATCACAAAGGGGGGTGAGCTATGGGTACTTGTAAGCACATGGATGAATCAAGTGCAGTATGTAAAGTTAAAGAATCCAGATGTAATGGAAAACAGCTTGGAATGATTTCATTGTTAAAGGGTCCTGGAAAAGTCAAAATCACAGATATAGTAAAAGAAAAAAAAACACATATTTTTGCAAGAACTTCTGGGTGAGAGGAATTTTGGTAATGGGCACTATTATTATCAGGTGAAGGAAATGTTATTTGCTTTAAGTGTGATGGTTTTGTAGCTTTATTCTTTTGTCAAAATACTTAAGCTTTTTACATTGTCTAAATGATTCTTTAATATTTGTCATGCACAAAAACTGGGTCATTAAAAGAACAACATAAATAAGCACATGAACGACAAAGGTTTTAACACCATGGTAATTAAGGATAATAGCATTTACTGACTTTTCTTCTGCCACAAAAATCAGTCTAACCATTCCAAGCCATCATGCTTCTGAGAAAAGCATCTTACAGTTTTTACATGTGACTTCTGCTGCTGACAATAATGTTAGCAGTGGCATGAACTTCAGACCCACTTGTGCTAAAAACAAGAAGGATCTGAGAGAAGAGATGCCACCAATTAACTAGGGCAAGTCTCGTAGCTAGTAGACAACAGAGTTCACACTCATTTTTAATTTATTTTCATGTTTCTCAGCATCTCTGTCTTCTCTTCTACAAAATGGCTAGAGCTAAAGTTTCTAGCACCTCTAATTGCAACTCTAGATAAATGTCTGAGAAAAAAAGATAGATATTTAATCCTGTTTTCTTTTATTTATACTCCTATGCTTTTCTGTTCAAAATAATTTTAAAAATCTTATCTCAATGAATGATAGAACCAGTTTTACTCCAAATAGAAAGTCATGGGTTATCCTTAAGCCCCTAATTCTGAACTCTATATCTAGTCCTATGGAACTTACTTCCCTAACAGACACCCTTCTTTCTTAAGGCCTGGCTCGAGCCCTCCCCTTTTCCTTTTCCTTGGTATTACATCAATGGTCACACTGCTGGTCATCAGTAATTTATAATTCACCTTGTGATTTCAGTAGGAGGTAATAGATTAGGAGATTCTGACTCTATCAATGAATTAATTCATCAGTCGAGTCATAATTTGACAGTGTTCTTGGTGATAGTGAAAACTACAGAGAACGGAGATGGAGGAAGTAGAGTGTCTAGGGTCGCCTTTAAAGGATACATTTGACCCCCAGGTCTTTCCTCGCCTCTGCCTCTGTCTCTCTCTCTGCCTCTCTGCCTCTCTGCCTCTCTGCCTCTCTGCCTCTCTCTCTCTGCCTCTCTGCCTCTCTCTGCCTCTCTGCCTCTCTTCCTCTCTCTCTGCCTCTCTGCCTCTTTGCCTCTCTCTCTGCCTCTCTGCCTCTTTGCCTCTCTCTGCCTCTCTCTGCCTCTCTGCCTCTCTGCTTCTCTCTCTGCCTCTCTGCTTCTCTCTCTGCCTCTCTGCCTCTCTCTCTGCCTCTCTCTCTGCCTCTCTGCCTCTCTCTGCCTCTCTCTGCCTCTCTCTGCCTCTCTCTGCCTCTCTGCCTCTCTGCCTCTGCTTCTGCTTCTGCCTCTGCCTCTGCATCTCTGCCTCTCTGCCTCTCTGCCCCTCTGCCCCTCTGCCCCTCTGCACCTCTGCCCCTCTGCCTCTGCCCCTGTCCTCCATGCCATTATAAGCTTGATCCCTACCTCTCTCTTTTTGCCTTTTTGCAATTACTTTGCCCCTCACTATAGCACACAAGCAAGGGAGCTAACCATGGACTGAAACCCCTGAAACTGGGAAGCAAAAGCAAAGCAAAGCAAAGCAAAGCAAAGCAAAGCAAAGCAAAGCAAAGCAAAGCAAAGCAAAGCAAAGCAAAGCAAAGCAAAGCAAAGCAAAGCAAAAAGCAAAGCAAAGCAAAACCCTCCTCAATTCAAATAACTTGTCAAGATATTTTGCTGCAACAGTGAAAATCTGTCTAATGTAAGGCCTCATGTGAATATAACTCTCATCCCACAAACCATAGGAGACATAAGGACCAAATAGTCAAAAACAATTAAATTAGTAAATCACAAGTTAGTTAGCAGGCCTCAGAATTTTATAAACAAGATATATATTTATATTGTTAAGACTGCTTTCTTCTGTATCCCCTGAACTGTACTGTTTAATATTTGCAGGATACACACATGGATCCTAGAATCCTTTGTGCATGGCAGGCTGGTGTGCTGAAAGATTTGTGTTGGCAACCCTGACCTCTCCCCCTAGATACTGCTACACGCTAATATCAACTAGGAGAAGGCAGAGAAAGGAGACCTGGATGTAGACTTACCTTAAAGCACAATTTTAAAAATTAATTTTAAAAGTATATAATCAGTGTGTTTATATGTGTGGTTCATTTCTGATATTCTGTCTGTAGGTGTGTGTGTGTGTGTGTGTGTGTGTGTGTGTGTGTGTAAGGGAGAGGGAAAGAGAGAGAGAATGCTTAAATATTCAGCAAGAATTTTAGATAAAGCCAGGTGTAGTGGCACACGCCTTTAACCCAGCACTCGGGAGGCAGAGGCAGGCAGATTTCTGAGTGCGAGGCCAGCCTGGTCTACAGAGTGAGTTCCAGGACAGCCAGGGCTACACAGAGAAACCCTGTCTCGGAAAAAAAATTTAGATAAAATAATTCTAAGGGTTGGAGCTGGAGAGGCTGGAGAGGTGGCTTAGAGGTTGAATTGCTCCTGTAGAAGACCCAGGTTCAGTTACCAAGTGATTGATCACCACCGGTAACTCCATTCCAGTAGATCTGAAGTCCTCTTCAAGCCTCTGCAGGCAACAAACAATAATGTGGGGCACACACACACACACGCAATGCACACACAAACACTCACACACAATAAATATATTTTTTTTTTATTTTTAAACAAAATATTTATTTGAAAGGAAGGAAAGAAGGAAGAAAATCCTGAGGGAGTAAATTAGTAATGACCTCAGTAGAAGCACACCTGATTCCCATAAATTGTGGGACACGCCATAAGAAAGGGGACCTTGAGCTAAATACCTAATAAAAAATGGAAAAAAAAAAAAGAAAGGGGACCTGGTTGGTTACTGTGGCACCATAATGGTCCAGAGACATGGAGAAAGAGTCAAGACAACTTCACCCCTGGAAACCTCAAAGCCAGGATGGCAGGAGGTGGCTATCTCCCCTCCTCCCAACCAGACACCAGGAAGCCTACTCACCCACCATTAACCCTAATAAGAATCCACTACCCCAACAGTGATCAGAGTTCACTCCTGTTTGACCATATGAGGTCACCTCCCCCTATATTCCCCTTCCAAACCCCTACATCCCCCGAATATTTAGATGAAGTGTCTTCCAAAACTCCTGTCATGGCCAATTTTATACAAGTACACAAACCTTGCCTCAGAGACCCTGGACACTTCCCAAGAGGCATAAATACCATTTTCTCCCAATTAAATGGACTCACTCCAATCAAGATCCTGCCTGCACCCACCAGTGCCCAGCTAAGCTTCCTTCTGCCCAGTCCAGCCTGGTGTGCAATGAGCCTGACTACCCTGAGGGAGAGAAGCAGACATGGCCAGCAGGTTACTACAGTTCTTTCATCTATGCAGTGATGGGGCAGGTGATGAACAGAAACACTTCTCCATAGCCACAAAGTATTGTGTACTCCTTTGGATACATGCTGAGTTTACGACCTCATCTCTATGCTCATAAGTTTTCCCTCCAGTAAACATCCTTATGTCATCTTCCTATGATTGTGGGATTGAGCCAAGGGTAGGGCTGATGCACACCAGAAATGGTGGGTGAATAGCAGTTTTATAGAATGCATATGTAATGTTTATAGGCCAGTAACATTTTTGCTTTTTAACGAAGCAACTTTGCTATGCATTTCCCTCTATCTACTGAATGTCACATCTTTCCTGGTTCTGTGGAGCTCCCACCATAAAACTGTATTTTTAGGACATGCTTTAATGCTAGCAAGTATTTCTATTTCCATTTTAATTTCTGGAAATACTAAAAGCATACATAATCAATGCGTCTACTTTTAAGCTAACTGATTTTGATGAGAAAGGTTAATAATCTCTGCTCATTTCATTCCCTGACAAATATTTAGATATCTATGGGCATGCACCGTGTGTGTGTGTGTTTGTGTGTGTGTGTGTGTGTGTGTGTGTGTGTGTGTATATGTTTATGTGGATATGGGTGTATGTGTGTATGAATGTGTATGGATGGGTGTGTGTGTATGGGTTTGTGTGCATGTGTATGTGCATGTATGTATGAATACATGTGTGTGTGTGTGTGTGTGTGTGTGTGTGTGTGTGTGTGTGTGTATAGTGTATATGGGTGTATGTGTGTATATGGGTGTATGTGTGTATATGGGTGTATGTGTGTATATGGGTGTATGTGTGTTTGTGTATGGGTGTATGCCTGTGTGTTTCATAAACTACATCTGAATATTAAAATCCCACTTTAGAATGGTTACACTTTGAATACACAGAGCAGAAGACCAATTGCTTGAAAGTCAATTCACACACATATGAACTGAAAAAGAATAGAGATTAAAGGTTGAAATATGTTTGATCAAACTGACATGTGCTTCTATTGATTTTTTTCGTTTCACCCCAGGCTTACCAGTAGGAAGTACACGTGAGTTCTTAACCATTTTGTAGAGTGCTGATTCCTTCTAAGCAAACAAAGATGCAGAGAAATTTGGGGTTGCTAGGATGCATTTATGAACCAATCAGCTAGATAGCCAATAATTTCTTTCTTTTTCTTTTTCTCTCTAACCTTTCATAAAGTAAAGATGGGTGGAGGGAGACATACTTGCTTCTAAGTCTCACAATCTGAGTTCAATCGCTGGTACCCGCATGTTGGAAGGTAAGAACAGACTCTCTCAAGTTGTCTTCTGGCCTCTACATGTGCACTGTTGTCACATGTTCCTCCCTCCCAACCCCCCTCCGTATACATACATGAGTGTCATAAATTGAAAGAAAACATGCCATGGGTTTTCCTGATACACTTCAGATCACTAACACTGTTATCAAATGACAGGTAATAGTTAAACACAAAGACTGTCTTCTGGTAGGTTCATACATTGGGACCACTTACTGTCTCCCCGGCAGAGCAGAGGCCCCAGTTTATAAGCAGCTTCTGAATGGGGCCGTCCTGTGTCCGTAATCACAATCTTAGTGACAGGCAGATGTTCTTTATAGGAGAGGAATCCAGTGTCATTGGTCCTAAAATAAACAAGAGCATCAACAAAATCCTCTAATTAGGATGATGAGCATAATTCTAAAATAAGCAACGATTTTCCCAGCACTTCTAAATGAAGACTCTCCTACTAAGTTTGGACACTTATAAAAAAAAAAAATCCAATTGCTCATCGCAGAAAATATGGCAAGATGTTAGTACCTCTTATAGACATTCAAGTCTAGACTACAGAACTATATTATAGGTTAAGATTAGAACACAATGGCCTCTTGAGTGGATGCCTTTCTCCCAGTTCAACAGCCCACTTTCATCCTATAGAAGGTTCAATTACTGGCTACTGATGGACTCAGGTCTTTATTGTGTACCTACTCCTGATCTCACTGGGATCCAATGGACAGTGTATAACTCATGGCCACACAGATAGCTCTGATTAAACTCAATGGTCACAGAACAAAATGAAAAATCATGAACACAAGAGAAGGACTTATTTGTTGGACAGAGGAATGGACAGCAGAAAAGATTAGTCAGAATGTACAATATGCATGGATAAAATTCTAAACAAATGAATGTAATTAATAATAAATAAATATAATGATCTGTGCTCATCGTTGCTTATAAAAAGTTAGAACAGTGGCTATCTTTCTCAATCAAGTGGAAAATTTTCAAGTATTTGACTGAAATGGCTTAGTTACAGACAGTTGGCATTTCAATTTTTTTGGTAAAGTAATTTTTTTCTTTTTTTCTCCTATGTTTTACTCAGGGTTTGGGGTGGTGTTGTCTTGTACTCATTGATTAACTTTGTATTCCTCTATATCCATGCCTGTCTTCTCTATTCATTTTTTCATATAAGACTCTATTTATTGTATGCTGCTTCCTTAATGAATTATAAAATGCATCCATGACTTTTCAATCTACTTTTACTTTATATCTCACGATCTATGATATGGCAAGCTATGGACGAGATTGCTTAACTTTCCTAGACATACAGAAGTGCACACTCAGAATTTGCTTGCGGTATTGTGGTATTTTACTTTAAATGCATGCTATAAACTTTGAAATGTAACTAAACAATGAACTTTAATTTTGTATTTAAGGAACACTGGGTAATTTATAATATTTTCTGGTGCTCTTCATTTCTTAGCTGAGTTTTCATCTGAGGTGATTTCTTTTTATTCCAGAATATTTGCTACGATTATTTTCATTTAATTTGCCATTCTACAGTGCACACCCTGTCCTTTAGTATGGTTCACTCTTATTTGTTTTAAACTCCCTATTCACTCACAGTGGTTATTTTTAACTTTTGATCTTCAAACATTTCAATAATGTTAGCTTTAAAGATTTCACCTGTAAATTTTAAAGTGTGGCCAAGACTTTGTTTATAATGACCCCATTCCATGTCTTGATTTTAAAAGGAATTTTACTTTCTTGAAATACCCAGTAATGTGTTAGAGTGGGTGACAACTCAAGAGATGCTATGTTTTTATCATTCCCTAACATGTTATTATTCCCGTGGATATTTAAGTCAAAAGCCTAGGGTTTTGCACTTCCCAGGGTTCCTAGGTCTGCCTCCCTCTGGGTTGGAACCCTCCCCTCTCAATTTGAGGACATGGTCTTTGCCGTGAAGAGGTGAACTCTTGCCACTCCTGTCCTAAACTGAAGGATTTTCAAAGCCTGTCTCAGAGAGTAGGCAGCCCAGGTCCTTTTCTCAGTAGTCGCTGTGGGAATACCCAACTATTTGTTCCGTTTTCCCTATGTGGCTCTCTCCTTGGCCCTAAAATCTCTCCCTGACTCACATGCACTTTGAAAGGCAGTTGAAGGTTCAAGGCAAGGGTTATGCAGCAGATTCATCAAAACCAGCTTTCTTTTTCTGGAAACTATCCTATATCTCAATTTCCAGTTATTTGGGGGTCCCCAAATTCTGCCTTCTGATATGTTATGCCAAATACAGAAAGAATACAGGATTCCTTTGAAGTCTCGACTCCTAAGAGCAAGCTGCAAGTAATGCCTACAAAGGAAAGAAATTTAAATCTAGGTCTCATGTACTTTAGTTCTCTTCCTTCACCCAATCATGGCAGCCCTCATCTATGTTCTCTTCCTTCAACCAATCATGGCAGCCCTCATCTATGTTCTCTTTCTTCAGCCAATCATGGCAGCCCTCATCTATGTTCCACTCCACTGCTCTTCCTTCTAATGCATATGTATGTATTATATATGTATTAAGATTTATCATTTGTTTTTATTTTATCTAATAAGTGTTTTCTTTGTGCATGTAAGTCTACCACAAGTGTACCTGGTACCCTGAGAGGCCAGAAGATGGCATTAAATCCCCTAGCACTAGAGTAATAGTTATTATCTATGAGGTGAGTCCTAAGAACTGAAATAAGGTCCTCTGCAAGAGCAGCAATGGCTCTTGACTGCTGATGTGTGTGTGTGTGTTTGTGTGTATACATATATATACATACACACATATATATACATACACACACATATATATACATATATACATACACACACATATGTATAATGTATGTATTATGTAGTTAGTTTGGGGGGATTCGTGCCATGGCCTGTGTGTGTGAAGTCAGAGGACAATGACTGATTCTCTCCTTCTTTCTGTGGGTTTCTGGGACTGAAGTCAGGCCATCAGGTTTGGTGACAGTGCCCTTACCAGGTGAGTCATCTCTGCAGAGCCCTAAATATTTATTTATGTAATATTTTTCTGAGTCCATAAAAGCATAGCTATATGTAAGGGTTTTTTTTTAACCTATATGTAGAATGTAACTTAAGTTTGAAACTGTAAACACAAGTTTTAATTAGCAATGTATCCTCAAGAAACTGGGTAGGGCAGTTATTGGAGGTGACCAGGTTAAATTTTTGTTGCTATTAATAATTGTGAATAACATTTTTACATACATAAAATTACAGTTTTCAGTGTGTGAATAAGGTTTTGTGAAGATATTAAGAAAAAAAGTCTGTGATCCAAAGGGCATAAGTACTAGTTCTTATAAAATTCCATAAAATGATTTATTTTATTTTATATTTATTTATCCCTCTCCCCAATTTCTTTCAGACTATCCTCCATTCCTTAAAGTACAATTTTGGTAAGAGAGATGATAGTCTTCATATAAAAATTAACATAAAAATGTAATCACAGCTCTATGATTACACATAGGTTCTTCTTCTTCTTCCATGTTGTCCTAAGAGCCTTATATGTGTGCATGTGTTTGTGCATATGTACATTTATTAACACATTTATGTACATAACACATATATAGCATTATTGTGGTCATGATGCTTGACAGGCAAACACATCATTTACATAATACAAATGATGAGCTCACTTAACAGCAACTGATCTCTGAAACGCATGTACATTTTATAATCCCATCGGTCATACTCAAATCCAGATTATGAATGCTTCAAAGTGATGGGAACAAGTGACAGAAGTGGGATTACCAACATTCAGTCGCTGAGGCTCAAAGGACACTGGAACAAGGAGGCAGAAGGGGTAGAGTAGAGGGGAAGATATGATCAAAATATATTGCAGGGGGAAAAAAATCAAGAAAACAGAAAAGAATGCTAAGCCTAAGGAAAGTAAGGGATGCTGGGAAATGTGTTTGGAACACGGCACAGCTAATGGACTCATGGACTCACAACAGCTGCAATAACCAGGACAACATCAAGTCTGTGGACACTCTAGTATGGACTTAGAAAAAACACACATGGGGACCTCAAGGAACTCACAAGGCTCCACCCGTAACTAAGGAGCTCTTGACTGCTATAGCTTCTAGGGGAAGAAGAACTACCCTTGTGAGAGAGTATGTCTACTGGAAGGTTACTCATGCTCCAGGAGACGGCTGCATACCCATGTGTTTGCCACAATACTAACTGGAGATAAATGGCTTTATTTCTTTTTAAGTAAAAGATGAAGACTTGAAGTTGGGAAAAGGACGTGTGCAGAAAGATTTAGAGAAGATAGAAAGGGAAATGGGTCTGATCATATTGTATGGTATACAGCTATGAAATCCTCAAAGACTACATTTTTAAAAATTAAATGTATACAGGTTCAGCTGCTTACTAAAATAAAATAAACATGTAGGGTAAAGATATGGGAATATAAACATTTAAATATTCATTTACAAATGATATATAAGAGCAATATACCTATAGATTCTAAAGATTTCTTAAAATCATTAAAAATTTTTAGGATTAAAAGAACACATAATAGTATTTATTTTCTGCTTATAAAAATAATTTATTTTCTCAAGTCCGTAAATTTATAGATTCCCATTTTGAAGATATTATCCATCTAACAATTGTTCTTTGTGGCATGCTTTGTCCTTTGAAAAAATATGAAAGAACTACATGCTATAATAATTGCTCAGATTTATAGTAATTTAAAACCTAAAAAATTGTACTATGGAAGTTTACAGCCTATATTGATGAGACGTGCTTCAGTAACTGAGTACATACTGTTATAGAAATAGTAGAAAGTACTGATATTAACAATAAAAAAGAACTCAAAAAATCATTACTTTCATGTCATAGATGTTTCGGTTTTCTCATATGATAAAAATAAAATAAACAAAATGTGTGCTCCATCATTAAAACTAACCTCTGAACGATTTCTCTCTTAACTTGTAGTACTAGAATGACCGCACCATGTATCATCGAAACATAGTTTCATCTAATTATTTCCTCGAATCAATGTGTCTAGCATCCATGAAGCTGCATACCCTTGACGTAATTAATTGGAAAAATTACCATTCGTTCAGATCTGCATCACAGTTGCAATGATACTGGGCATCAATGCAGTTCCCTTCCAAGCCACAAGTGCACTTTTGATGCACAGGCAAGGAACCACCCCAATATGTCTGTGTCTCATTGGTTCTTCCCACCCACCAGCTCCGAGGGCTTCCATCTGAAAGACAAAACAGAAGGATGAGATAATCTGCTTCCACCTTAGATCATTGTAATTAAAAGAAAAGGTGGGGTCGGGGTATGAGGGAAGGAAAGAGTCCGAGATGGGAGACATAGGGAGAGAGACAGAGATGCCGAGAGGGAGGCAGAAGCAGGGACATAGACAGAAAAGAGACCGATGTGGTGTAATAATACCCTAAATATTAATTGACAGCATTTTGGAAGAAATTATCTTTACAAGACACTTTGTTTTAAGTCTATTTTTTTTATTTAAAAAATAGCATTTTATAATCTTTAAAGGTATTTATAGCTCACTTACCATTTATGAGTATGTGTTTGTGCCTACATAATTTTATTTATATCCCATGTATGCAGGTACGCAGAAGGTGTCATCGGATCTTCTAAACCAAGAGTTACAGTTCACTGTAAGCCAATTTATGTGGGTACTATAAACTAAATATGGGTCCTCAGTAAGTGTTCCCCACTTGCTCTTCACCCCTTTATTCTCAGTGTTAAATGGAGAATACATTGTTCTTTGAATAGAAACCATCAGCTGGTATCGATTCATGAAAGGAGAGTTTCCATTTGCAACTTTAAAAAAAATAACCTTTAAAACAAATTGGCATCAAAATATAAACTGTGGTAATTAATACAGTAAAATAAAACTGATTCTAAATCCCAAAACATTCTGAAGAGTTATATAAAGGCACTGACTGGTCTCCATATATTTATTGGCTAAAAATGTACTAGCAGTTTATTAGACATCAGGCATGGTATAGCACTCCTTTGTCATGATTTAGGATTTATCGGGAAGTCTATATTTTCTCTTCCATTTACTGGCTGGGCTATTTATTTGAAGACTAAAAAAATAATCCTGAAAAATCTTCATGCCTGAAGCGAATATTACAGTTAAAAAAAAAAGTTTCCCCTAGCTACATGCATCTCTTTCTACAATAAATGTTCAGCTACCAGCTTGCTTCTTCCCAGAGCCAAGACTAAACACGATGCCAAGGAACTCAAGCAAGGAGCAGACAGAACATTTAGCGGAGGATTTTGTAGAAAGGGATGTGAGGCATGCAGATAATCCATCTCGGGGGGGGGGGGGGGAGTTCCGAGGAAAAGAATCATAGTGTTTGGAGACTGAGCAAAAGAAAAATAGAATAGAAAAGAAAGAAAAATGCAACACCCAGTCAGTCACATCCCCACAAAGGACAGGCCATTTTCCTCCCGACTTTAAGCCTTTATGTTACTGCCACCATGGCCACTGGGAATCAGCAGCTTTTGCTCAAACATAGCCTAATCACTGACAGTTCTCATTTCAGCCTACTACTAAGTAGCCCTTCTGCAAATGCTGACAACTTTCCTCCCACCACTAAGACAAACAATTGCCATGATTAAGAGAAAATGAAAACACAGACATTGGAAGCTTGTGTTATATAAAGTTACTAACATCGATATTCTACTTCTAACTTGATTAGCAATTCATCAACTGTTACACTAGCTTGATACTTTTCTAGTATTAAGGTACAATGCTTAAAATATATGACTCATATACTCATATTCCCTCATAGGCCAAGGGAAAAATAGACTCTTATTCTTAAGGTCTAAGTCAAGTTTACACTTATATTTCTGATCTTCCCTATAAAAGATAGATTGCTGAATATTTTGTATGTTATTTAATCACTGTAATGTGTGTGTGTGTTGTATATGGGTGTTGTGTGCACATGCTGTATTGTGTTGTGTGTGTGTATATATATATGTATGTGTGTGGTATGTGTGTATGTATATGTGTGTATGATGTGTGATTTGTGTGCATACATATGCTGTATGTATGTATGTGTGATATATGTTGTGCATGTGTTGTGTATGTTGTATGTGTGAAGTGTATGTATATATGTGTGTATATGTACATATGTGTATATGCAATGTGTGTATGTGTGTGTGTGTATGACTTTGTGTGTGTGTATGACCAGTATGCATTTGGAGGTCGGAGGAACCTTCAGGATTTGGTTCTCTTTGGCCAGCTGGGGACCAGGGATAAAACTCACATCATCCGGCTTCGTGACATCTGCCTTTGCACCCTGAGTCATCTCACCAGGCTTGGCTAGGTGCTTAAAGACATCAAATACACTTGAATATATCTAAGGCTTTTTAAAGAGTAACTAAATAATTTTAATAAGGGTATAAATTAATTTTTTAAAGCACAAGGAATATGTTTTAATTAAAATAAAGCCATGCTAGTTACATTCTGTCCTCCATAGTTAAACTCTGAATCACCCTGAGTATCCCCAGAAACCATCCTTCCAATGAGCTCAGTCACAAATCCTCATCTGCTGAGAACATTTGTTCATAAAATCCACTGAATTCTTACTCAGTTACAGCACTTCAGTGCTAGAAGCTGCTAAATCCCTGGGATCCAAAGGTCCAGGTTAAGACCGCCTTCTGTTCCATCTCTTGCCTTTCCTATTGGAACCTCAGCAACTAAATTATTCTCTCTTTTCTCCATTCTTCCATCTCAGATAGACTCTGAGTATCTACCTCAGAAGAACAGTAATTGGCAATCACCAGCAATCATCATTGCCTCCTGGCCCACAGCCTTCTGAGGTTGGGTGGTCTCTTTACTAATCTGATGGTTAATATTGGCTATCATGTTGGCAGGATCTAGAATCACCTAGAACAGTTGCTCTCAAGCTTCCTAATGCTGTGACCCTTTAATAGAGTGACCTGCAACCATAAAATTATTTTCACTGCTACTCCATAGCTGTAGTTTTGCTACTGCTATGAATCGTCATGTAAATACGTGATCTGCAGGATGATCCATTAGAAAAGGTCACTCAAATCCTCAAAGGGGTCGTGACCCACAGGTTGAGAAACACTGCTCTACAAAGAAAGTTTCCAGACACACCTGTGAGGAAAGTATCTAGATTAGCTTAGCCTCTGGGCATTCTTAGCATGCATTTTTTTAAAGTAGGTTAACTGAGACAGAAAGCCCACCATCAATATAGACAGCATCCTTCCCTTGGCTGGGACCTAGACTACATCCAATGGAGAAAACCAGCTGAGCAGCGGTGATCATCATTGTCTGTTTCTAGTGTGAGATTGTAACATTCCCACCTGCCTCATGTCCCAGCCACTGGGACCTCCTACCACTGTGACTATACCCTCAGCATGAGAGCTGAAATAAACCCTTTCTCTCTTAACATGCTTTTGTTGGGGGTATTTTATCAAAGAAATAGGAACAAGAGCTAACACAGCAGTGTAGTCTCAAGCTTGGCTGCAGTAGCTTGGAAGGCTTTGCTGCTACCAGAGGTGTAAAGCCCTTCTTGCTTCATGCTCTGCTTTTTATCACCTTGGAGACCCCATCTGTTGGTTTTAATATCATGTGACTCATTTGTGAGTTTGACGATTTTCCTCCCATATGTTTTAGTGATCAGATTTATTGGGTTACTGAATGGAAATCATACACCATGATATATCCATCGTGAATCGATTGGGACCATCCTATCGCTTCATGGACTTAGATGTGTGAGTGTTTGTGCATGTACAAAAAGAACAGCTCTCTTAGTAAACTCTAAGTGTACAATACAATATTGTAGTTACCAAGCTGCACAATGGAATAGTATCCAATTTAAAAACAAAAACAAAACCAGAGGGGAATCCTGCTATGTCTGGTGAGAATAAATTCACAGAATATTATGCAATGTAAAATAACATAAATATTCAGCAAAATGAACAACCGAATGATCTCTTTCCTTCTGGACTGTGTATTTTCACTATAATTACAAAGAATGCCTGAGGATTCAAGTATGTCACCTCAAGTGTGCTGTCCAATGGAAAACCACATCCCTGTCTTTGTTGGTGGCACCTTTCCATAGATGTTATTTCCTTGGTGAATCAAAGCTTCATCTACCCTAGTCCTGTATCTAATCAATGAGAGACCTAGAAGAGGAAGTTAACCCTCTCCTCATATGCAAGAAAATCTTCTAATTTTCATGATGGTGTGGCCCTCATTCACAGAGTTGAATTTTTAGGATATGAGATGAATTGGCACCAGCAAGATGGTGATTGGGTGGATAAAAATCTAAATAAGAATGTTATGGAAAATAGCAAGGGGAGAAGGGAACTTGCATAATGTAGGGAAAATAATCCTACATCAAGTGAGCAGAGAATAAGTGGAGATCTCACTGGAAAAGAAAGAGGGAGCCGTCTGCCACCAGTCCTATTGTGCCATCCTTTGTGTGGGTGCTCCACATGCTGTGCGATAGTAAGATGGACTACACTTAAAAATGTTTTCTCTTTTATCCTTGAGAAGAGTTTTTGCTATCCTAGGTTTTTTGTTATTCCAGATGAATCTGCCGATGATACCCAAGATATAAGATACAATTTCTAAACGCATGAAACTCAAGAAGAACGAAGACTAAAGTGTGGACGCTTTGCCCCTTCTTAGAATTGAGAACAAAACACCCAATGAAGAAGTTACAGAGACAAAGTTTGGAGCTGTGACGGAAGGATGGACCATCTAGAGACTGCCATATCTGGGGATATATCCCATAATCAGCTTCCAAACACTGACACCATTGCATACACTAGCAAGATTTTGCTGATAGGACCCTGATATAGCTGTCTCTTGTGAGACTATGCCAGGGCCTAGCAAACACAGAAGTGGATGCTCACAGTCAGCTATTGGATGGATCACAGGGCCCCCAATGGAGGAGCTAGAGAAAGTACCCAAGGAGCTAAAGGGATCTGCAACCCTATAGGTGGAACAACATTATGAACTAACCAGTACCCCAGAGCTCTTGACTCTAGCTGCATAAGCATCAAAAGATGGCCTAGTTGGCCATCAGTGGAAAGAGAGGCCCATTGGACTTGCAAACTTTATATGCCCCAGTACAGGGGAGTGCCAGGGCCAAAAAGTGGGAGTGGGTGGGTAGGGGAGTGGGGGTAGGGTATGAGGGACTTTTGGGATAGCATTGGAAATGTAAATGAGGAAAATACCTAATAAAAAATATATAAAAAGAAATGTTTTCTCAATGGTCTATCTGCCATTGAAGCCCATGCTAGGCCAAGAAACAAGAGTAAAACAAGGTGACGTTGTGGAGCATAAGTCTCAGTACCCTAATTTTCAAGGAAAATACCCCAGTATCACAGCTCAAAAGCACTGCTATGCTGCAGAGAGGTATAAAGGTCGAATATGCAAAGTAGGCCGTTGAGGTGTGGTCTGTTGCTATGTACTCTGATGCTAAATGCTGCCCCTGGTTGCCTCAAGGACAGGGATGAGAGAATCTTCACCTACCTACACCAAGTAATGCTAAGTGACCTTGCTCCTTCATTTAAAACTATTGGTTGGATAAAGATCAACAGCCAATAGCTGGGCAGAAGAGAGGTGGGTGAGGTTTCGGGTGCCGGGCTTGGAATATTAGATAAAGACTATGAGGAAGAAAAAGCTGGAGAGAGGAGAAAGCGTCATGGGGTAGGTGAGGCATGAAAACATGGCCATGAGGGCTGGCCCGTTAAAGTTAAGAGCTGCCCAGATAGAACATGGCAGGTCATAACTCGGGGTTATGGGTAGGGAAGTAGAGAGACGAGGACAGTGGGTAGATATGTGCCCAGATCTAGTGCTTTAAAGGCTTATTATAAATATAGAGGTTGTGTGTCTTTTATCTGGGAACTGAATGATCAAAGGCAGGGTGGAAACGCCCAACTGGGATTAATTATTACTACAACAGCGGTCTTCGGCACGTCCTCTGTGTCCAAGAAGAGCAGTCAGTGTCACACAGATGAGCAGAAGGCAGCTGAACGTTTTAAAGAGAAGACATCCAAGTGGAAGCAAGGCTTCTTTTCTGTTGTTGTTGTTTTTGTTTTTGTTTTCCTCCAACTTTTTAGTAGGTATCTACTTCATTTACATTTCAAAGGCTATCCCATAAGTCCCCCCACCCCCACCCCCGCCGCTCCCCTACCCACCCACTCCCACTTCTTGGCCCTGGTGTTTCCCCTGTACTGGGGCATATAAAGCATGCAAGACCAAGGGGCCTTAGAATACCCAAGAAACAACTTGCAAAACACATGATACTCAAGAAGAAGGAAGAGCAACGTGTGGACAATTCGCCCCTTCTTAGAATTGGGAACAAAACACCCATGGAAGGAGTTACAGAGACAAAGTTTGGTGCTGAGACGAAAGGATGGACCATTCAGACACTGCCCCACCCGGGGATCCATCCCATAATCAGCCACCAAACACAGACACTAATGCATATGCCAACAAGATTTTGCTGAAGGGACCCCGATATAGCTGTCTCTTGTAAGGCTAAGCCAGCGCCTGGCAAACACAGAAATGGATGCTCACAGTCAGCTATTGGATGGAAAACAGGGCCCCCAATAGAGGAGCTAGAGAAAGTACCCAAGGACCCAAGCAACCCTATAGGTGGAAGAACAATATGAACTAACCAGTACCCCCCAAAGCTCGTGTCTCTGGCTGCATTTTAAGCAGAAGATGGCCTAGTCGGCCATCATTGGGAAGAGAGGCAAGGCTTCTTATGGTTTAATTTTTCTCCATGAAGATTTGTAACGTAGACAATTGGAAGACGTGTTAAAATGTCGAGAACACCATTCTGCTCGCTTCAGAACCACTTCATTAAAGTCTATTCTATGGCAGAAGCTACAATGCCTACACTGCTCTAGCACCATGAAATGTTCTAAAGAGAAAGTGTAAAGTGCTTGAGCGATGGCTCAGTGGTTAAGAGCTCTGACTGCAGTTCCAAAGGACCCGAGTTCAAATCCCCCGGAGAAAGTGTAAAACGCAGACAGAACTAAAACTGGTTCTTAGTTACTAGAATGCATGAGCTCGCATGATTTTCTGGTTTCCGCCTGAGCAGCTGAAACCACCATTTCTGGCAGCCTATCCTAATTTTCAGCTATACCTAGAGGCTAGTTGTCAAGAGTTCATGAAGAACGAGTTACTCAGAATAGACACTTTGAGACATATTTGTATTAGCTCTCGTCCTTGATAAAATAAATCGTATGCGCCGCTTGCTCTTTATAGGGATAAACGTCTTCTCCCTTCATCTAGTATCAGAATGAAGCCTTGACTGCACAGTTATCCGATTAAGGCCAAGAGGAGAGTCAGAAAGCAATCGGGGCTTTGAACAAAGCTCGATGTAAATTGACCTTGTGCTTCTCTCCAGGCAAAAGCATCCACGAGACTTCCAGACTGTGACAAGTTTGCTAACTGAGCAGCAGAACATCAGCACCTCCGTGAAATTAAAAACCCCAGGATGCGGCTGAGCAAGCACACCGTGCAGGCTGGAGAGCATGTCACAGGTGCCTCAGTCTACTCACCTTGCTGATTAACGAGGCGCGACTTCTTGCAGTAATACACCAGCTCCTGTTGGCAGTGCTCCGCCCGGTTAATGGCGGCCTGGAGCTGTTCCATGCTGGCCGTGTACTCAAACACCCCAGTGTGCGCATTCTCAGAGTGAGTGTTCCTGACTCTCATCAAGTCGGAGCCGTTGTGCTGCATGACGGTCCATGCCGTTTCTTGTATGCAGAAATGGGGGAAGAAAGAGAGGAGACCGTCACTAGTCTGCAAAAGTTAAAATAAATAAAGAAAATCAAAATCATCTTCTCTCTGAGTTGAATTTTTTTTCTAGTCATCAAATCTCTCTGAGAGGCAAAATCAACACAAATGGACTCTCAAGTTTTTTAAAATTATAATGACGCTTTCCCCTGAAATAGATGCTTATTCTATGTGTTTGCCATGGTGTTGTTTGTTTTATATTATTTAACCACAGCAATATTTATGAGGATGTTATTGGAAAAAAATCAGAACTATTGAATTTTTTAGTCACGGTCATGGAGTGAAATCTAATAGCCCAGCTTTTTAAAGATACATCACTATTTTTTTTTCTCAAGAAAGAAACAATTGCACATGTCCTAAGTGTAGAATATTACTTGTTTTATACATGTAGAATTACATAGTATGATGTAGGGGAAAGTCCATATTACAATTAGTAAAATAATTTAGATTATATGATGTAAAAATGAAATTGTTTACTTTTAAAATTATTCATGTTACCAGCCAAAATGAAGTCAAAATTTTAACCTCTCTTTAATCAATATGAGTATATACCATTTTTCTTTTTTTTTTTTTCAAATTGTGTGTGTGTGTGTGTGTGTGTGTGTGTGTGTGTGTGTGTGTTTAAGGCTGTACATATGACTGTATGTACCCTTGAAGGCCAGAAGAGGGCACCAGGTGTTATGGAATTTGGATTATAGTCAGTTGTACATGGATGATTTTGTCAAACTGGGGGGAGGGGAAGTAATAAATTACAGAATATTCTCCTCTATTTAGCTAATATAGCCACAAGAATCAACAACACAAACAAGATGGAGGGTCAAGTTTGTCTCCATCACTCCCGTGATAATCAAAATAGAAAGATGGGTAAAAGAGACAGGAAAAAGAATTCAGTGTTCACTGTCTTCTGTTTAATGGGTCATGGTTTCCTGTGAAATGGCGGCTTGGTCCCTTCATTATTTTTTTTTTCTTTGCGTTTCTGCTTATCATAGGAATCAATCAGCAGAACGCTTTTCTCCAGAAGGTAATAATATATAAGTTAATAAAATTAATTATGGGTGGCCTACAGAACATGGCTGATAGAGCTGGATAGAGCTGGAAACCTGGCATGTGTCTGTGCCCTTCAGAAAGCATAGCGAAAACGTAAAAATCCAAGCTTGAATTGGGAGAGCCAGTCAATAGGCTTGGTCAGAAATCCTATAGTTTTTGCTGACTCAACCACTGCTTTTGGAAGTTTAAGGTTATTAGTACCAGGAGGTTGCAGTCACCCTGGGCTCTGTCGGCCTGGCTCTTATTGTTAACAGAACCAATGGCCTTTTCTTGGGGTGACTCTGCTGCTGCCCATGAAGAAACTTAACTCTGGCTGAGTGGCTTCCAGACAAGCAAAACAATGAACCTGCTTGGAGCCTTTGTGGCTGGGCCTTTTGGGTCACTTTAAGAGGGACCTCCCTACAGTCCAGAAAAGGTTAAAGCCACCATGTGTGGCCACTATTCAATGGCAGCTCATATAAATGTTTCTTTTTGGAAATACTGAAGTAGACAGACCTTAGCAGAGGTTCTATAAGCAATTTTATTTTCTGATACAAAACGCTGCACTACATGTGCAGTTAATGAGAAGTTGCGCTTAACAGCCCATCTAGATCTCCCCGGCAAAGAGATAGGAAATCATCTGAGATTTTCAGCAATGGAGGCGAGGGCTCCTGAAGCCATGTCTGGAGCCACCGGTTTAGGAGCAACTTAGTGTCACTTTCCTAGACAGGATTACAGTAACTGAGGTTTCTGGTGTGGCTTTAGAAAGGATCATCAGAAAATTAAAGGAACACATGATCTGTAGTGAGTCATTTTACTGGGCACTCTTGATGTGAGATCATTGACATTGTTTCCCATTGGGTGTCACCAGCCCACAGCTTGGCCCATGCAGAGGGCATGTGCGAGGGAATGAGGAAATCATCAAATAAGGAAACAGATCAATAGAAACGACATGGTGCCTAGGTTAGAGCACAGCCCAGGAGGCCGTCTGATTGCCATCTGTGGTGTCTCTGAAACTTCCAATGCCATTGAACTGTTTCATAACACTCTAAGTGACAGATGACAGAGAGGATGGTGACCTGCCATGAACAGTCTATGATGGCACACTACTTCCAAACCAACAAGTTATTCTGTCACATATATAGATAGCTACCTTCATCTCTCATCTATCTATGATCTATCCATCCATCATTTATTTACCAATCACCATTTATGTTCTATCATCTATGTATTCATCTATAATTTATTGGTGTATCTATTACCTTTCTATCTTTTATCTATCATACATCATCTATCAGCTATACATCTATCATCTATATATCTATTATCCATTCATCTATAATCTATCATCTTTCTAAAGATCCATCTATCCTTTACCTATCCATCATAGATCTGGATATTATATATTCATGCATTTATCTCCTTATCTATCTATCCACTTACCTACAATCTATCATCTGTTCATCATTGTCTATCATCCACCCATATATCATCTACCTATCCTTTACCCATCACCTAGCTAGTTCCTCTATAATCTTTCATCTACCTACCTACTCATCCATAATATAAAATAAATATCTGTCATCTATCTACCTATCAACTATCTACCCATTCATAATCTAACATCTATGTATCTATCATCTATCTGTCATCAATTACACATTCATTTACTATCTATCCATCTATCATCTATCAAGTACTGACCTGTCTTTTACTACTGTCATCTACTTACCTACCTACCTGTCCTAACTGACCTCGAAGTACTCCTTATTGGGAACCGTTTCTCACAGGGAACCTTAACAGCTGAGGTTTCTCACATTCCAGTTTCTCACAAGCCATGGCACTGAGTGTCAGATGCACCTGTGTGTGTGCGCTGCAGCAGAATCCCAAGACAAGAGCTCTGACCAGTGAGATGCAGGTCTTCTACAGGATGACTCTCCCCCTCCCCCTCCCTAAAGTGAGAAGAACTGTGGCTCTGGAATGTAACAAATCTGTATCAGGGAGGTCACAAATCCTTAGATTTTAATTACCCCAGAGGGTGGGTGGCAGCCAAACCTTTACATCTCTCTAGAGAGATTTACTCTCTGTAACTTGCAAGACAAATCTACATTTGGAGGTTTTTCAACCTCACAGTGGTTCTGTGTGTTGTTTTGCTTTATGGTTGCACTTGTAGCTGTTGTCAGTTTCTCTGCCTCTCTTAGAAAGAATAACATTGTTTCCTTACAAGTTATTAGGAATTCCTGTGGCTAGACAAGCAACTACCATTTGATTGACAGCCGACTGACTTGCCCCCTCTGCAGCGGCAGACAGCTTGGCCTCCCTTTACACAATCATATTAATAGTCCTCATATGTACATGTGTTTGTTATTTTATTTCTCCTTTGAACGGTCTCTAACAGAGAACCCATCTCTCCATTAATAACACACTCACCACAATCTCTAAAAATGCACTTTCAAGTGTTTACCTTTATGTCTGTTTTGGAGTCATGTTTTTCATTTCCTGAGAAATTATTCCTTACTAAATGCAACAAGAGTTATGGGGTAAGGAATCGAGGGGCAATGAGCAAGAAGAGATTGCTGAAACAGGCAGAAAAAAATCTATGGAGTTTAAAAAAAAAAATTAGAATGGTAATTTGAGTTTGCCAGTGTCTCTCCCTGAAGAGATTTCTAATACTATGAATTGTAAATAAAGCTACTGAGTAATTAAGGCCTTGATTTACCTGAGGCCGACTGCTATTTTTTAGGGTGATAACAGTATAAAGAAAAAAAAAACCTGCTGTTTAAGCAACATAGTCGCAAAGCTGTGGCTGCCTTGTGTTTAATAGCCGAGGGTGACAGATGAGCTAAGGGCTGGAAGGAGCAGGTAGGGAGTACAGGGCTCTGAAAAGCAGAAGAAGGGGGCCAGCTAACAGTCTTGGTGCTTACACAGCTGCTTCCCTGTTAACCCGAATGGCTGCTACGAAGCCTCTCTGCCTCTGGGTTCTCCAAGGTAAAAATAATCAGGCAAAATTTTTTAAGACCCTTGTCTTATTATAATAATAGCATTGAGTGCCCATTAGGTGAAAGTTGTTGTCTCCTAGCCAACAGAATGGAAGCCTCCTCCGTGAAGAGTTTATCTAGTTGGGCAGGTCAACAACCCGAGCAAGACACTGCCCCTCAGGAAGACAGGGTTTTATTTAAGTCACAGTAAGAAATAGACGGAACTATTATCCCATTAAAGGGATGATACACTTTTCCTTCCCAGAATTCCCACACACTAGTACCGTCCATATGAACCACAGTGAGGCTCTGTTGGGTCCACTCAGATTTCTCTGCCCTGACTCAAAAATAAATAGATAGATGATAGATAGATAGATAGATAGATAGATAGATAGATAGATAGATAGATGGATGGATGGATAACATAAAATAAAAAGCTTATCTTTCTCATTTCTTCTGGCTCTTTCTTTCAGATGCTGGCAGAACCAACCTGTGCTGTCTCTGGCACTTTGGGCTTTGTGTTGCACATCTGAAGCTTTCTTCCCTGCCATGTGGCCAACCTTCACACCCAGCTCAAACAGCTTGGCTCTCTCGTTCTCTCTCCTAAGCTTCCAGCTATGACTCGGTGATAGCCTTCACCCGAAAGTGCCCACACTGTGCAAGCATCTCCTTCTTTGGATTTGGCAGAACCTGAAAGCCATAGGCTTGGGACAGCTTTGAAAGCCATCAATGTTGGGGAGCTCAAGCCCCTCCCCCCCAGAATGACTCAGTTTCCCTCCAAACCCTGATATCCCCACATCATTATGATAAAAAAATCACACTAAACTGCTTGTTTAAAAAAAAAAAAAAGTAGAGTTTTCAGCCCAGAAACACCCAACAGTACAGCAGGGAATGGAGAGGCGAAGGCACAGAATTTCCATTGGTCAAGGGTTTGAAAGCAACCACTTTAGCTCCCCCTGAAGCCTTACAGTGTAATGTTTGATAAACAGAAACTTTTAAATATGAAACTATTTCATCACAGCAAACAGGGCGAGTTTAGAATGGAATAAAATTACCTTCCACCAAACAGGCACATTCCCAGGGACTTATCTAATTCTATGTTTAAATTATATTTAGGAAGCTCAATTGGCAAAGAAATTTCAGTCTTTAATGTGACTTAAGAAACTATCCGCCCGGCTGGGGAGGCAGCCTAAGCCACAGCAGCAGCGGTCGCCATCTTGGTCCGGGACCCGCCGAACTTAGGAAATTAGTCTGAACAGGTGAGAGGGTGCGCCAGAAAACCTGACAGCCTCTGGAACAGGCAGAAGCACAGAGGGGCTGAGGCAGCACCCTGTGTGGGCCGGGGACAGCCGGCCACCTTCCGGACCGGAGGACAGGTGCCCGCCCGGCTGGGGAGGCGACCTAAGCCACAGCAGCAGCGGTCGCCATCTTGGTCCGGGACCCGCCGAACTTAGGAAATTAGTCTGAACAGGTGAGAGGGTGCGCCAGAGAACCTGACAGCTTCTGGAACAGGCGGAAGCACAGAGGCGCTGAGGCAGCACCCTTTGTGGGCCGGGGACAGCCAGCCACCGTCCGGACCGGAGGACAGGTGCCCGCCCGGCTGGGGAGGCGGCCTAAGCCACAGCAGCAGCGGTCGCCATCTTGGTCCGAGACCCGCCGAACTTAGGAAATTAGTCTGAACAGGTGAGAGGGTGCGCCAGAGAACCTGACAGCTTCTGGAACAGGCAGAAGCACAGAGGCGCTGAGGCAGCACCCTGTGTGGGCCGGGGACAGCCGGCCACCTTCCGGACCGGAGGACAGGTGCCCGCCCGGCTGGGGAGGCGACCTAAGCCACAGCAGCAGCGGTCGCCATCTTGGTCCCGGGACTCCAAGGAACTTAGGAATTTAGTCTGCTTAGGTGAGAGTCTGTACCACCTGGGAACTGCCAAAGCAACACAGTGTCTGAGAAAGGTCCTGTTTTGGGCCTTCTTCTTCGGCCAGGAGGAGGTCCAAATACAAGATATCTGCGCAACTTCCCTGTAAGAGAGCTTGCCAGCAGAGAGTGCTCTGAGCACTGAAACTCAGAGGAGAGAATCTGTCTCCCAGGTCTGCTGATAGACGGTAACAGAATCACCAGAAGAACAATCTCTAAACAGAGTCAACTATAACTACTAACTCCAGAGATTACCAGATGGCGAAAGGTAAACGGAGGAATCTTACTAACAGGAACCAAGACCACTCACCATCACCAGAACCCAGCACACCCACTTCGCCCAGTCCAGGGAACCCCAACACACCTGAGAACCTAGACCTAGATTTAAAAGCATATCTCATGATGATGGTAGAGGACATCAAGAAGGACTTTAATAAATCACTTAAAGAAATACAGGAGAACACTGCTAAAGAGTTACAAGTCCTTAAAGAAAAACAGGAAAACACAATCAAACAGGTAGAAGTCCTTACAGAAAAAGAGGAAAAAACATACAAACAGGTGATGGAAATGAACAAAACCATACTAGACCTAAAAAGGGAAGTAGACACAATAAAGAAAACTCAAAGCGAGGCAACACTAGAGATAGAAACCCTAGGAAAGAAATCTGGAACCATAGATTTGAGCATCAGCAACAGAATACAAGAGATGGAAGAGAGAATCTCAGGTGCAGAAGATTCCATAGAGAACATCGGCACAACAATCAAAGAAAATGGAAAATGCAAAAAGATCCTAACTCAAAATATCCAGGAAATCCAGGACACAATAAGAAGACCAAACGTACGGATAATAGGAGTGGATGAGAATGAAGATTTTCAACTCAAAGGTCCAGCAAACATCTTCAACAAAATTATTGAAGAAAACTTCCCAAATCTAAAGAATGAGATGCATATGAACATACAAGAAGCCTACAGAACTCCAAATAGACTGGACCAGAAAAGAAATTCCTCCCGACACATAATAATCAGAACATCAAATGCACTAAATAAAGATAGAATACTAAAAGCAGTAAGGGAAAAAGGTCAAGTAACATATAAAGGCAAGCCTATCAGAATTACACCAGATTTTTCACCAGAGACTATGAAAGCCAGAAGAGCCTGGACAGATGTTATACAGACACTAAGAGAACACAAACTGCAGCCCAGGCTACTATACCCAGCCAAACTCTCAATTATCATAGAGGGAGAAACCAAAGTATTCCACGACAAAACCAAATTCACGCATTATCTCTCCACGAATCCAGCCCTTCAAAGGATAATAACAGAAAAAAACCAATACAAGAACGGGAACAACGCCCTAGAAAAAACAAGAAGGTAATCCCTCAACAAACCTAAAAGAAGACAGCCACAAGAACAGAATGCCACCTTTAACAACTAAAATAACAGGAAGCAACAATTACTTTTCCTTAATATCTCTTAACATCAATGGTCTCAACTCGCCAATAAAAAGACATAGACTAACAAACTGGCTACACAAACAAGACCCAACATTTTGCTGCTTACAGGAAACTCATCTCAGAGAAAAAGATAGACACTACCTCAGAATGAAAGGCTGGAAAACAATTTTCCAAGCAAATGGTATGAAGAAACAAGCAGGAGTAGCCATCCTAATATCTGATAAGATTGACTTCCAACCCAAAGTCATCAAAAAAGACAAGGAGGGACACTTCATTCTCATCAAAGGTAAAATCCTCCAAGAGGAACTCTCAATTCTGAATATCTATGCTCCAAATACAAGAGCAGCCACATTCACTAAAGAAACTTTAGTAAAGCTCAAAGCACACATTGCGCCTCACACAATAATAGTGGGAGACTTCAACACACCACTTTCACCAATGGACAGATCATGGAAACAGAAACTAAACAGGGACACACTGAAACTAACAGAAGTGATGAAACAAATGGATCTGACAGATATCTACAGAACATTTTATCCTAAAACAAAAGGATATACCTTCTTCTCAGCACCTCATGGTACCTTCTCCAAAATTGACCACATAATAGGTCACAAATCAGGCCTCAACAGATTCAAAAATATTGAAATTGTCCCATGTATCCTATCAGATCACCATGCACTAAGGCTGATCTTCAATAACAAAATAAATAACAGAAAGCCAACATTCACATGGAAACTGAACAACACTCTTCTCAATGATACCTTGGTCAAGGAAGGAATAAAGAAAGAAATTAAAGACTTTTTAGAGTTTAATGAAAATGAAGCCACAACGTACCCAAACCTTTGGGACACAATGAAAGCATTTCTAAGAGGGAAACTCATAGCTATGAGTGCCTCCAAGAAAAAACGGGAGAGAGCACATACTAGCAGCTTGACAACACATCTAAAAGCTCTAGAAAAAAAGGAAGCAAATTCACCCAAGAGGAGTAGACGGCAGGAAATAATCAAACTCAGGGGTGAAATCAACCAAGTGGAAACAAGAAGAACTATTCAAAGAATTAACCAAACGAGGAGTTGGTTCTTTGAGAAAATCAACAAGATAGATAAACCCTTAGCTAGACTCACTAAAGGGCACAGGGACAAAATCCTAATTAACAAAATCAGAAATGAAAAGGGAGACATAACAACAAATCCTGAAGAAATCCAAAACACAATCAGATCCTTCTACAAAAGGCTATACTCAACAAAACTGGAAAACCTGGACGAAATGGACAAATTTCTGGACAGATACCAGGTACCAAAGTTGAATCAGGATCAAGTTGACCTTCTAAACAGTCCCATATCCCCTAAAGAAATAGAAGCAGTTATTAATAGTCTCCCAGCCAAAAAAAGCCCAGGACCAGACGGGTTTAGTGCAGAGTTCTATCAGACCTTCAAAGAAGATCTAACTCCAGTTCTGCACAAACTTTTTCACAAGATAGAAGTAGAAGGTATTCTACCCAACTCATTTTATGAAGCCACTATTACTCTGATACCTAAACCACAGAAAGATCCAACAAAGATAGAGAACTTCAGACCAATTTCTCTTATGAACATCGATGCAAAAATTCTTAATAAAATTCTCGCTAACCGAATCCAAGAACACATTAAAGCAATCATCCATCCTGACCAAGTAGGTTTTATTCCAGGGATGCAGGGATGGTTTAATATACGAAAATCCATCAATGTAACCCATTATATAAACAAACTCAAAGACAAAAACCACATGATCATCTCGTTAGATGCAGAAAAAGCATTTGACAAGATCCAACACCCATTCATGATAAAAGTTCTGGAAAGATCAGGAATTCAAGGCCAATACCTAAACATGATAAAAGCAATCTACAGCAAACCAGTAGCCAACATCAAAGTAAATGGAGAGAAGCTGGAAGCAATCCCACTAAAATCAGGGACTAGACAAGGCTGCCCACTTTCTCCCTACCTTTTCAACATAGTACTTGAAGTATTAGCCAGAGCAATTCGACAACAAAAGGAGATCAAGGGGATACAAATTGGAAAAGAGGAAGTCAAAATATCACTTTTTGCAGATGATATGATAGTATATATAAGTGACCCTAAAAATTCCAACAGAGAACTCCTAAACCTGATAAACAGCTTCGGTGAAGTAGCTGGATATAAAATTAACTCAAACAAGTCAATGGCCTTTCTCTACACAAAGAATAAACAGGCTGAGAAAGAAATTAGGGAAACAACACCCTTCTCAATAGCCACAAATAATATAAAATATCTCGGCGTGACTCTAACGAAGGAAGTGAAAGATCTGTATGATAAAAACTTCAAGTCCCTGAAGAAAGAAATTAAAGAAGATCTCAGAAGATGGAAAGATCTCCCATGCTCATGGATTGGCAGGACCAACATTGTAAAAATGGCTATCTTGCCAAAAGCAATCTACAGATTCAATGCAATCCCCATTAAAATTCCAACTCAATTCTTCAACGAATTAGAAGGAGCAATTTGCAAATTCATCTGGAATAACAAAAAACCGAGGATAGCAAAAACTCTTCTCAAGGATAAAAGAACCTCTGGTGGAATCACCATGCCTGACCTAAAGCTTTACTACAGAGCAATTGTGATAAAAACTGCATGGTACTGGTATAGAGACAGACAAGTGGACCAATGGAATAGAATTGAAGACCCAGAAATGAACCCACACACCTATGGTCACTTGATCTTCGACAAGGGAGCCAAAACCATCCAGTGGAAGAAAGACAGCATTTTCAACAATTGGTGCTGGCACAACTGGTTGTTATCATGTAGAAGAATGCGAATCGATCCATACTTATCTCCTTGTACTAAGGTCAAATCTAAGTGGATCAAGGAACTTCACATAAAACCAGAGACACTGAAACTTATAGAGGAGAAAGTGGGGAAAAGCCTTGAAGATATGGGCACAGGGGAAAAATTCCTGAACAGAACAGCAATGGCTTGTACTGTAAGATCGAGAATTGACAAATGGGACCTAATGAAACTCCAAAGTTTCTGCAAGGCAAAAGACACTGTCTATAAGACAAAAAGACCACCAACAGACTGGGAAAGGATCTTTACCTATCCTAAATCAGATAGGGGACTAATATCCAACATATATAAAGAACTCAAGAAGGTGGACCTCAGAAAATCAAATAACCCCCTTAAAAAATGGGGCTCAGAACTGAACAAAGAATTCTCACCTGAGGAATACCGAATGGCAGAGAAGCACCTGAAAAAATGTTCAACATCCTTAATCATCAGGGAAATGCAAATCAAAACAACCCTGAGATTCCACCTCACACCAGTGAGAATGGCTAAGATCAAAAATTCAGGTGACAGCAGATGCTGGCGAGGATGTGGAGAAAGAGGAACACTCCTCCATTGTTGGTGGGATTGCAGGCTTGTACAACCACTCTGGAAATCAGTCTGGCGGTTCCTCAGAAAATTGGACATAGTACTACCGGAGGATCCAGCAATACCTCTCCTGGGCATATATCCAGAAGAAGCCCCAACTGGTAAGAAGGACACATGCTCCACTATGTTCATAGCAGCCTTATTTATAATAGCCAGAAACTGGAAAGAACCCAGATGCCCCTCAACAGAGGAATGGATACAGAAAATGTGGTACATCTACACAATGGAGTACTACTCAGCTATTAAAAAGAATGAATTTATGAAATTCCTAGCCAAATGGATGGACCTGGAGAGCATCATCCTGAGTGAGGTAACACAATCACAAAGGAACTCACACAATATGTACTCACTGATAAGTGGATACTAGCCCAAAACCTAGGATACCCACGATATAAGATACAATTTCCTAAACACATGAAACTCAAGAAAAATGAAGACTGAAGTGTGGACACTATGCCCCTCCTTAGAAGTGGGAACAAAACACCCATGGAAGGAGTTACAGAAACAAAGTATGGAGCTGAGATGAAAGGATGGATCATGTAGAGACTGCCATATCCAGGGATCCACCCCATAATCAGCTTCCAAATGCTGACACCATTGCATACACTAGCAAGATTTTACTGAAAGGACCCAGATGTAGCTGTCTCTTGTGAGACTATGCCGGGGCCTAGCAAACACAGAAGTGGATGCTCACAGTCAGCTAATGGATGGATCACAGGGCTCCCAATGGAGGAGCTAGAGAAAGTACCCAAGGAGCTAAAGGGATCTTCAACCCTATAGGAGGAACAACATTATGAACTAACCAGTACCCCTGAGCTCTTGACTCTAGCTGCATATGTATCAAAAGATGGCCTAGTCGGCCATCACTGGAAAGAGAGGCCCATTGGACACGCAGACTTTGTGTGCCCCGGTACAGGGGAACGCCAGGGCCAAAGGGGGGGAGTGGGTGGGTAGGGGAGTGGGGGTGGGTGGGTAAGGGGGACTTTTGGTATAGCATTGGAAATGTAAATGAGCTAAATACCTAATAAAAAAAAATGAAAAAAAAAAAAAATCAAGTGCTTTACTCAAATATTATTAATTTATATTAAAAAAAAAAAAAAAAAAAAAAAAAAAAAAAAAAGAAACTATCCATTGGAAATACAGATTTTTGTTTATTTGCTCGTGTCAGTTAGCTTGTAATGCTTAGACTGATTTTTAATCCACTTGGAATCTTTTCCTTCACAGTGATTTCAAACTTCTATTAGTTTTCTAAGTCACACATTTGCAAGCTACTGATTCAGCAGTGTGCCTGGTTTTCTTGACGGCTATACCTGATTTGGGTAACAAGAAGAGACACACAACAGGGTACTGATCAAAGTGGGGAAAGGCTTCGGGCTGCAAGAAAAAAAAAAAGGACCAAGATTTAAGTTCTTGCCTGTTCCTCCTGATACCATCAGCCTGTCACACTGACATTTGCTAAGTCTTAGTGTCCTCGTTTGCAAAAGTAGAAACCAAGGAGACTCTCACACTGTCACAAGTGCTTCTCCAACCTCTGGCTGGGGTTGTTATATTCTGAGTTGTCTCTTTTGTTGGACTATGTTTCAATATTCTGAGGCTTCCAGAGACAAGGAGCTGTGCCTGAACAACTGTGTCTCTGCCCTCAACATCTGGCAGGCATAATTCAGCAATTTGCATATGGTGAGGCATGCCTGAATTAATATCCATAGTAGCATGCGAGGTAGTTGATCCCATCATTTATAGATCTTTATTATTTGTGAATTCATCCACTTGCTGGAAATTTATGTGTAACCCTGAAAATTTTCTAGTCATTTGTAGTCATGCACAGAGTAGCAAAAATTGAGTTCAGCCAGAGCTGAAGAAGCAGCTACTCCCTGTCTCTTGCTTCAGTGTTCATATTGGAAGTGAATGGAGTTATGATCTATTTCGTAATCCTTCCCTTTCTCTCTTCTAGCTGACGGTATTGCTGTTTAAGATGCCCCTCTAATACTGCTGAGGTCCTGAGAATCATCATTAAGCTCAAACCATGATCTGAACATAAAACATGTTAGAGGACCACTGCTCCGTCTTGGGTTTCAATGCTTTGGGTCATTAATGAATCACAGGTCTCTCTCCTCTCTCCCTGTGTGTGTGCATGCATGCATGCATGCATCCATGTTTGTGTGACTGCGTGTGTGCGTACACACACGCGCATAATGGGTATGTGTATGTATATGTATAATGTCTTTTACCTTAAACACATATAAAAGATTAAATATTGATCTATTGAGGAGAATGCTGCTACCAGAGGGCTCTTGCAAACCTATCTTCCTACGTTCCGCTTAGGAGCAATGATTTAGTATTTTTTAATCTAATGTCCAAGTGACTTTATGGAACATGACTAACCATAAATCAAAAAATGATCCCTCCTATCTACTACCTCACTCTGTGCTCTCTCTTTCTCTCTCTCTCTCTCTCTCTCTCTCTCTCTGTGTGTGTGTGTGTGTGTGTGTGTGTGTGTGTGTGTGTGTGTGTGTGTGTGTGTGTGTAAGCCTCAGATACTAGAGATATTTATTAATTTACATAGGTCATATTTTTCAGAATCACAACTAATACCTCATATGTAGACAAATAGCTCATAAAGCATTCGTGGGAACATGGATTTTTTTATAGCCTTTCTGGGCATTGTGGTTAAGTTTTAACATCCTATATGAACTAGACACATTTAAACGTTAATCTGGACACTGAAGTGTGTATCTTACATAGACAGATTCATCCTTTGTTCTTTGTGAATTTTTTTTTTCACAGTGAGTATCTCTAAATTTACAGAGCAGACAAAAATCTGAGAAGCTGATGTCTCAAACAGCACATCCAAATCTGTACCCATAAAATAACCATTTTGAAGGACTGTTACGGTACTATGCCCCTTCTGACCTCAGAGAAGGAAACCCCTGGCTACTGTCTGGGAATTTGTAACCTGCAGACTGTACAATCACACATGGGAGGCAAGCCTGTCAAATCAGCGTGTGTTTTAGATTGGTTTGGTCTCGGGAACCGTTTCCTCAGCGGTTGCCAATTCATGAAGCCACCAACCAATGCATTTGAAAACTCTCTAAAGATATGTTCTACAGTAATTCTCACACCACTAAAAATCAATAGCCCAGGATTAACCACTGCCCTGTGGTTTTTAGAATTGTATATTAGTATAGACCTATTGTTATCTTCTATTCAGCCGTCTCCTTCACATCTTGTTGGACTGTGACAAGAAATCATCAACTTAAAATAGTTAAGTGAAATTTCTGATGTCCACTCCTCAACGGTTTTTTTTTTTCTGATTTTATCTCCAGTAATGCAAAGACTTTGGTTGTCCATGTATATCATGCTTCTTCTTGCTTCCTTACATCTCATATGTATGCCACACACACAGGGCTAGCTGGCCTCCTTTCCCCATCTGCCTTGCTATTGGTCAAGGGCAATAGCACCACTACCAGCTTGTCACTGGATACCTGCGGTGATGGCTGGATGGGCTGTTCCCCCATAAGCCTCTAGAGTTTGAATACCTGATCTGCAGCTGGTGGTTCCTTTTGAGAAGGACTGGGAAAAGAGATGTGGGGAAAGTATGTCACTGAGGTCAGCTTTTGCCACTTGCTCTCTGCTTCCTGTTTGTGGTTGAGATGTGAGTTCCTGACTAAGGCACCAGCAACCTGCTGCCTGCTACCTCTGTCCTGCTATTGTGGAATCTCACACCCTAGAAATGTTACAAACCCAGCCACTTCTATACATTGCCTTAGTTTTATTAAAATAGTAAGAAAGTAACTGACACATTGGTGCTTCCTAAATGGCCTCCTAACTTTAATGCTCTATCTATTGGTTCTTTGCCCCTGGACAGGTATTTGCCAATGTGAGAGCAACTATGGTCCTATCAAAGGAGTTCAGGCTGTATACACCATATAGGACTGTGCTCTAAATATGTTTCCCCTCACTAGGGACAATACCCTCACTAGGGACAATACCCAACGACTTTAAGACTCTATAGTAAGGACCACATAACTCTCCCTCTTCTTCTACCCTTTGTTTGAATCTCTTATCTTTTACTATGCCCCACTCACTGGCCATACTCCAAGCTAACTTGGGGTCATTGCTGGGATGCCTGGAAGTCTTAGGAGTTGGCATTTGCCATTGTTTCTATCTAGAAGTTTCTTTCTTCAGATATTCACAACTAGACTTTTCAGTAGAAAATCTCCCTCCACAACAATGTGTGACTCGACTCAAAATTGCCCCTTTCCCTTCCTATCGTTCCCTTGCTGCTATGGATGTCTAACCACAGCACTGTGAGGTGTCACTCCCTGCGCTGATGTGAATTATCTACGCCATGAAGGCCAGTATAACCCTTACTAGCCATACGCGACTCAGCAGTTAAAATCTGACTGACAATTACTGGTTTTAGTTAAAGTACTTATATTTGCTTGCATTGATAAAATGAATTTGAAATTATTGAACCTTGAAATTAATCTAAATCAACTTAGAGTATTATATGGCTGACATATTAGACAAAACAGCATGCCTAGAATTCTCCTTTTGTATTTGATGAAAGAAAGATAGATGTGCCCTCTTTTTTGACATTTATATACAATTCCCCTTGGTGCCAATTGTTGAACAATTGTCCATTTCTCTCATTTTGATAAAACACCAGTTATCGCAACATGAATGAAACTATTTATGAAGTCTTTCTTTTCTCTCTCTCTCTCTCTCTCTCTCTCTCTCTCTCTCTCTCTATTTACTAGTGTTTATTATACCTGCTACAACTGAGTCCTTCAGCTCTGTTCTTCAAGACTGACTTATTTCTGACCCTTCCCTTTGTGCTCATAAAGTATATAATATGCTTATCCATTCTCACCAAAATAAACACACCAACCTACAAACAAATACCCCACTGGAATTTTAATTTAGGTTTGTACTAAAAATCAATATCAATCTTGCAAGAACTGACATTTTTACAATGTTGAGTCTCTTAATTAATGAAAATTTTATATTCCTCTCTACCTCTAGGATTTTAAATTGTAAACAGAACATTTTATATCTATCTGTGAGAAGCCTTGAAAACCCTCTATTGTATTTTTTTTTTTTTTACTGTGTGTTTGAGAGTTTTGAGGCGTTGGAGATCCCATCTTCTAAAAGGTCATTTTCTAATTGCACACTACTAGTATACAGAAACAAATAATTTTATGTTAGCTTGGGATCCAGTAATTATTATGAATTGAAATCATTTACTAGGGTTCTTCAAAATATTTTAATGTGTAATTTAATAATCCATGAATAATGAAAATTTTAGGCCATTCTTTCCCATCCTTGTGCTTTTTCTACCGATTGTATTGGCTAAGACCCCCCATACAGAAAGCTGTTCACACTGGCAAGATGGGGAAAGTTCTCAATAGTTACAAGCTGTTACCCATGTTAACAGATCTTTCTGAGCACTCTGGCTCCTTTTGAATAGTGGGTAGATGTTGAATTTAATCAAACCCATTTTTCCTGTGACTGTTAATTTATGTCTGAATTTATGTAGAACAGGAATTCTAGAAAACAAATAATTTTCATAGTTACCCATATTTAAAACAATGGCTCTTTTTTTTTTCCAGATCTTTCTTTCCTAGGCATTGATTGCTCTGACAACGGCTTGTGTTTTGAGACACAATAGGAAACACTTATCCTTAGAAACACGGCTCAGTCACTACTTGCACACAGACTAACAATATTGTAAATTATTAACATTTAACTAACACATCTGTTAAATATTTATGTTGCGTTTTACTAAATAGTACTGTGATGCTTAGTTTTAATTATCATCTTGCTACAATCTAGAATCTCCTGGGAAGAGAGTTCCAATGAGGAATTATGTAAGGAAAGTTGGTCTGTGTGCCTGTCTGTGGATGATTATCTCCTGGGAAGACTCGGGCCACGGTGGGTAGCATCATTACATTTGCTAGACAGTGTAAGTGCAGAAAAAGCTAGCTTGAGCACTAAGCAAGGATGTATTCATAACCTCTTTTCCTGACTGTGGATCTGATGTAACTAGCTGACTCAAGATCCTGTTGCCATGGCTTCCCCCAAGATACACCAGAATCTGGAATTGTAAGCTACCATAAACCCTTTCTCCCCTAAGGTACCTCGTGTCCGGATGTTTAATCACAGCAACAGAGAGGAAATGAAAACGAATATCTACTTCAGTCATGTTGCAAATCAGATTGATGTGATACTTATTTCATTTTGATTTTTGTGCAATCAGTCTATTAAAGCAGATTTGTCTAGCCAGTGGACGTGTGTTAACTTACCAGTCATATTGCAGTATAAGAGGAATGGCTGCAAAGGACCACTCCCATCTGAGTCTATGTAGTAGAATCCAGAAGCATTTCCTTGGTGCTTATAGGCTTCACATGACTGCTCATAGACAGCTGAGAGAGAGAGAGAGAGAGAGAGAATCATGAATGAAATAACATGAAACAAATCTCTCAAATTTTGAAAGATTTACAGTAGATCCCCAAATCTATGCACATCACTGGCCAAGGGAACAGGTAATATTTATATTTTAAAACCAAATCCATCCTTCTTTTCTTTACAAATTAATATGGATGAGATGGCTAACATACAAAAATTGAGGTTGTATTTTATGACGTTTTTATCTCCAAAGGAGAAGACTATTAGATCAAAATGAAAATTTAACCTACTTTTTATGGTAGTAAGAAGTAGAGAAGGGAAGACAGCTATTTAAATGTTAAGACCTTTGTAAGTATAATGTGGTATCTTGTGGTACCCATTTCAGAATGTCTAATTCTAGTATCACCTTGTAATAACCTAACATCTGAAGTACAATACCATAACCTTCAGAGCTAATCAGGTGCTGCCCAATAATTATGCAGTGGGGAGATTTTAAATAATATGTGAACTATGTTACTTTCTCACATCAATTTAGAGGTAAACATTTTTCTTCAAAGGGGGAAAATGATTTGCAAAGTTCCTCATCTATAGTTTTAAATGTAATTATGAAACTTCTCTAATGCTCTTTAATGAGCATTCAACACAATTAAGATTCAAAGCAGAGCAAATATTCATATGAAATATGCCCCCAAGTGGTCTCATTGTGTTGTGATCCATAATTGAATTTTTTATTATAGGAGTGTATATTTGCCATGCATAAGGCTTGATATTAACATCTGCGAAATGCACACTTCTCATTGAATGCCTGGCCAAATGTACTAGTAACTTCCATTAGGTTTTTAATTCCATGAAGTCTGAAATACAAAAAACCTCTGGATAGCCTCCCCCAAATCAATTTTAAATTTTTGAAAATTGTGTTAATGAATGTTTGGACGACATGAGACATCACAGCTAATTTGTGAAAAGTTATAAATTGTTCAAAATATCCTGGAACCTCCCTTCTATATTATTGCTCTGCAATATGACAGTGTCATTTCTTCCTATTTAAATTACATAGATGGAGACATAAGGACACAGTGGTTTGTGGCTATATTTGCATTGTTCACTGAAGTGGGCATGTAAAATGGTTAGTTTTATATTCCAGGGAGCATATGCATATGGTTATAAATGCCTTAAAAGTGGTTGCCAGAGATCTACACATAACTTTGGGATGGTGATAAGCTTCCAAAAGCACACAAATGGACAAGGAAATTAGACCTTTTTAAAATTTATTTTTATATGTTTTAAGATTTACTTTTATTATTTTTAATTACATGAAGGTGTGTGTGTATATATGTGCATGTGTGTGTGCGTGTGTGTGTGTGTGTGTGTGTGTGTGTGTATGTGTGTGTGTGTGTGTGTGTGTGAATACAGATACTACAAGCCAGATACAGAGGCCCAGAGAGTCAGATCTCTCTGAAGTTTTGGCCACCTGGTCTAGGTGTTAGAAACTGAAGTCAGATCCTCTAGAAGAGCAGTGCATGTTCTTAAATGTTGAGCCAACTCTCCAGGCACACTGTTTTACTAATTATATGTATTTGTGCAGGGTAGAATATGTGTGTATAAGTTCAGGGGCTTTGGGAGGTCAAAAGAGTTGGTTCCTTTGGAAATGGAGTTGTAGAAGGTTGTGAGTTGGTTCAAGAGGACACTGATAACAGAATAAAGATCCTTCAGAAGAGCAGCACTTGTGCTCAACTGATGAGCCATTTCCCTAGACCCAAATGGGAAATACCTTAGTGTTAATGTTCACTGCTTGATCGTCTATGGCATGGTGGTTATTTCCTAATTAAACCCTTTTCTTTTTGAAGACAAACTCTCACTGTTAGTTCAGTCTAGCCTCCAAGACATGATGCCCCTGCCTTCACTAGCCAAGTACTGAGATTCCAAGGGAATCTTCTAGATTTCACCTTTGCTGCTGTACTATGACTAACAGCATTATTCTAGCCCTGTTTCTCAGAAAATTGTGGACCAAACTCCTTCAGCTCTGTTTAAATATCTTGCTCATGGACCTATCCTGTTAATTTTTTAATGACATTATGGGCCGCGTGTCATATGTCCTTTCTATCCCATTCAAGTTTCTCCTCAGAGATGTTTGTGTTTATATTTACACTTACATATTAATAACAATAAAACAAGCAGAGTCAATTCCAATGTATTTAATAGCTTTCAGACTTGAGTCATTTATTATAATGGAGATGACAAATGATATTTAAGAAAAACTGAAATACACTGTCCTTCAATAGCTGAGTGACATGGTTGAGTAACTTAGCCTCTGGTGACAGCTTAGATGAGGCTTCATCTCCAGTGAGCATTTTTTTGGTAAGATCTGAGGAAAGATTGCAATATATATATATATATATATATATACATATATATATATATTTTTTTTTTTCAATACCTGGCTATGGATTCATGAGGGACTAATAGGGCCAACAGACTCTCTTGAGCACAGTCTCTCTACTCTTGAACTAGAACCTCTTGGAGTCCTCTGTAGCATGTGCAGAGATGAGAGCCAAGGATTCTGACTCCAACGCAAGTAGGGACACAAAACAATGAGCTGTGTGGTTGAGCTTCCCAAGGTTGTATGGCAATTGACTTTGCAATGGACACTCTTGCTTCAAATCAACCTCTGCTTCTGCATTGCTCAGAATTTGAGAAATAACATAAAAAGTGGGTGTAGAGGATGGGCATTTGGGCCACTCCCTTGTTGAACATGTATTGAACAAGTAGACTACAAAAATAACATAAGGCTTGCAGCTTAAGTAAATATTTCAGTAGAAAAAAGGCACATGATTTATAATATATATATATATATATATATATATATATATATATATATATATATATATGCTGTGACCTCAGGCCCTGGAGCTTCTTCATTTTGCCTACTCTCTGTAAACCAACTTGGGAAGTTTATTAATATCCCTGAATTATATCATTAGTTAACTAGGCCAATAACAGTACTGACCTAAGAGGGAGATATGAGAATCAACTGACTTAGCATGTATAAAATACCAAGCCTATGCTTGGAATTTAGAAAATGCACAATAAAGCCGGGTGATGGTGGCGCACACCTTTAATCCCAGCACTCGGGAGGCAGAGGGAGGCGGATTTCTGAGTTCGAGGCCAGCCTGGTCTACAAAGTGAGTTCCAGGACAGCCAGGGCTATACAGAGAAACCCTGTCTCGAAAAATAAAAAAAAAAATTATAAATATAAATAAATAAATAAAACTAACTATGATTACTATAATAATTGTCTGTCCCACTTAGCTGCCATCAACCTCATTAAACAGATCTTAAAGGAGACTCATTCTTAATAGTGTGGTTTAGGGGATAGGGTTTCTCTGGGTTGTGAGGTCATGGGAGTAATGAAAAATAGGTAACGGGGCTCATAGAGAGAGCTATCACTCTTAGAATTGTGTGAGAACACAGGGAGAAATTGACAGTCTGTGAACCAGGAAGCAGGGCAGCCAAAGCTTTGAACTCTTATGAACTTGAATTTCCAGCCTTTAAACTCTAAGAAACCAATTTAGACTATACCTAAGCCAGCCAGTCTATGGTACTCACTTATCAATGCCCAAATGAAATACCACTCTCTTGGATGATATTTGACAAGTCAATCTCCATGTGAGAGCTCTCCCAACCCAGCCTATCCAACACTGCTTCTGAAAATATTTTCATTTCATGGAATCAACAAAGAATCTGTAAGTAGCCCTAATTCAACATATACTATTCTTCTAGAAAGTTCCCAGTCAAACGCTGTCCAGGTTAGGTAGCAGAGAGTGCTCAAACAGTCTACATCTTATTTAATTATTCCTTAGCTATGTTTTTTTTTTTTAATTTCAGTACATATTTTTGTCCTTTCCAATGATCTGACTCTCCCCTTCTTTTTTGTTTTATACTATATATTTCTATTTTGGTGATCTTATGAAATTACATGTGGACTAGAAACTAGAAACCAGAGGGGAAATGACATGTGGACTAGAAACTAGAAACCAGAGGGGTACTGAAATTCAAGGTATGTATCCCAATACAAGGTCACACAGATCACATAGGCACAGATACCAAAGAAAACAATACAAAGGAAGCTGAGGCAGAAGGGCAAGCAGGTGTGTATGGCTTACAGCTGTGACAAGTGGCTCCTGTGTACCCCGTGTTTGTGCAGTTACAATGAAAGGTGCTCCAAGACTGAGAACATTCACCACCATGCTCACAAGAGTTGGGCAAACACCTAAAAGGAAGAGAAGATGCTGTTAATCATGGTGAGATACCACAGAGTATTGATCATCGGTCATAAATGGTCACATGACACAAGGATGTTGACCCCATAGAGAGTAAATTCCACATGACCAATGGTTACACAGTCTGGTACTGAGGAACTTAACTCACAGAACTAAACCTTGGGGCATTAAATTCCTTTGGGTTTGGCCAATTCTCAAATTGCTCTGACTACTTGTGAACACATATCACCATATAATAGCTCTTGATGTCCCCTAAGTGACATATTGTGGACTCAGTGATAGCTAGACGATGAACAGCTTCCAGAAAATAGCATTCCACCATTGACTGAAGAAAGAGTAAGGAAAGAGAGAAGGGATAGGAAAGGATGTTCACCGATTTGGAAATGCCCAAGCATGTGCAGTATCCATCCATGCCAAGCAGTGTTAGGCTGTTCTCTGCTGTTGAATCTAACTCATGAGAACTACCCTGATTATTGTAACTTTCCAAGAGAAATAACATTCAACAGCTACCAAGCACAGTAGGGTTACCCAGTTGAAGTAGCTCAGTTCCAACATTAAATCATAATATATTCTGTTAATCACAACCTAAGTTTGAGAAGCTGCATCTGAATAATATACTTTTAAAAACAGAGGATCATGGGAAACCTATAGGGAACAAAGGAAGTGAGCCAAGCCCATCATTTGATCTGACTCTAGGCTTTGAAAAGTTGTACAGGGTCCTGTACAGATCGGCAGTGCAAAGACTAAAACAACTGTATTTAATTAAAATATTTCTTTTCAACTTATATGCATCACTTTACCTCAGAGGAATCACGGTGTATATATTGAAAAGAGCATGAGCACATTAATGTATACATCATCTCATATAGCTAACATTTTAAGAATTTATTTTATTTTTAATTATGTGTATAGGTGTGTGTATGTGTGTGTATGAGAGAGAGAGAGAGAGAGAGAGAGAGAGAGAGAGAGAGACAGACACAGACACAGAGAGACACAGACACAGACACAGACACAGACACAGACACAGACACAGACACAGACACAGACACAGACACAGAGAGACACAGAGACACAGAGAGACAGAGAGAGCATGTGGATTTGTGCACATTCGAGTGCTGGTGTCTGAGGAGGGTATGGAGTTCTGGGAAACTGGAGTCTCAGGTGGTTATAGACGACCTGAGATGGGTGCTAGTAACCAAATTCTTGACCTTGCCATAGTAGTTTTTGTTTTTAACTTAGAAGCACCTCCCCTCCCCCAAGATACCTAATATTTCTCATTGTGGCAGACAGCTCCTGTATAAAAATCAAAAAGTCAGGTTTATCTTTCAACAATGGGGCTTAGTGACAATTGTCTAAAACACTTGGAAGAATCTTGAGAGAAGAAGTTGGGGACCTTCTGCTGAAGGCTGAAACACCCCTGGTGGACTTAGATGGTTCCAACATTGCCCTCAGCTTGGATAAATGCTAGCTGAGTTTCTTGTAAGCTATAGTCTTTTACCAGCCTCTCTTTAGAGCATTTCTATTAGAAAACATTCAACTGTGAATTATTTCTTGGTCCCTTTGAGGAATAAATCTTCTCCAACCTCTTACTAGTTTTCTGAACTAGGAAGGTGCTCTCTGCAGGATGTTGGGGTGCCAATAACAATGACAGAACCTGTAATTTTTTGTCTCCATAGAAGGGCAGGAATCTAATTAATTTCCATAAATACTGAATGGCAAACAGGTGTGACATAATCAGGTTGACAATCAACTGCTAGGAAATAAATTCTCATTACATTCTTTGGACCTGAGGCAGGATGGAAAGACAGAAGATAGTAAGGGGCCTTGGAAGGAAGGAAGCTCCTTGCACTGGAATCTGTGTTGCTTTCTGCTAAATACGTGTCAAGGAACCTCAAAACAACTGATGCAATTAGAATTTCATACAGAGATGTCTCAGAGGCTAAAAGCGCATGCTACCAAGCCTGGTGACCTGAGCTTGATCCCCCAGAACTCACACAGAGGAAGAAGAGACTTGACTCTTGCCGGTTGTTTTCTGTCCTCCATACAGCTAACATACATGCATGCGCACGCACACATACACACACACAAACATAATTTTAATATTTTTAAATTTTTGCAGTGCTTACTTTTAAAAATACATCCCAAAGTGAAGGGCTGAAATATGCTTACTTCAATCCAGAATGAATATGCCTTTGAACTTAACTGTAGCTACACTCCTCTCTTCCTCTGAGCTTAAATAACATACCTGGTAAAAAGGAACCTTATCATTTTACTCACAAAAGGAGATGATTTAAGATAAGAAAAATAAACCGATTTGTGTAGTTTTTTGTTTTGTTTTGTTTTTTACATTTTAAAACTTTGTTGTAAATTACATTCTTTAAGCAACATTACTTAGGAAGCTACAGAGTTTTTCATGTGTGTGTGCATGTGCATGCATGTGTGGGTCTTTGTAAAGACCCCCCCCTCTCCTCTCCTCTCCTCTCCTCTCCCCTCTCCTCTCCCCTCTTCTCCCCTCTCCTCCCCTCCTCTTCCCTCTCCTCCCCTCTTCTGCTCTATCCCCCTCCCCTCCCCTCCCCTCCCCCCTCTCTCTCTCAGATTGCACCCATATCTTAGTTCTGTATTGTCCTTATGTCTCTCTCTAAATTCTCTAAATACCAATACTTAGGTCTGGAGGATGCACTGTTGCTTCCCAATTCTTTATAAAATCATCAGCCCTATTTCACTCTGACTTGTCCCCAATTCTTTTCAGCAGTGTAGTCAAAAATCTAGCTTTACACAACTGGAGGTTCCTAATGTAGGGATTTGTCAGACTATGACTGCTGGTAGTGCTGGGCTATGTCTCTCCACTGTAGCTGACATCACTCATTTTTTAAATCTGTATATGTGTGGTCTGTGTGTAGGATGTGGTGTGTATATGTAGTGTATGCATTTGTGTGTCTGCAGGTACACATGCATATGTGTGCAGGTGTATGTGGGGAGCAAAGGGTCACATGGTAACTTTTCTTGATTGCACTTCATCTTGGTTTTTGAGAGCCAGGATCTCTCATGGAACCCAAGTTCACCAACTGGGCTAGACTGCCGGGGCAAGGAGCTCTAAGGATCAAACTGTCTATGACCCACCCCCACCCCAAATGTGGAGGTTACAGAGGCATGCTGCTGTGCTTGGCCTTTTACAAATGTGCCATGCATGGCTCTGAGCTCAAGTCCTCATGCTTGTGAGCCAAACACTTTACAGACCGAGCCATCTCTCCAGCCCTAGCATTATTTTTTGAATGGAAATGTCAGTGACATCTTTGCTTTAGAGGCACTATAGAAGAAATTATCTTGACACAGGTAAAGTACCATGTACAAATGTCATTTGTGAACTTCTAGTTTAGACTCAGACAGCTGATTAGAGCATTGGTGTTTTTCAGAGTTTAGAATGAATAATATATTGAGACCACAGCTTCCAATGCTCTCATCCATTTTCAATTTTAAAAAATAATAATATAAACTACAGAGGCTGCCAGCATGTATTTGTGATGGACTTTTTGCTGCCTCCTTTATCAGATCTGAAGATGCATCTTGATGTTTTGCTTATATACCTTTTCCAATGTTAACAGAAAATAGTGTTATTGATTTTTCCCCTTGATTAAAAAATAGATGTCCACTGTACACAGAACAAAAGATGAGAGGTCACCTGTAGTCTCACTATCTAGAAAGTCTTACTGCAAACATGACTTTGTATTTACAAATCTTTCTGGCAGAGGGTTGTTGATACAGGGTCTCATTCTAGCTCTAGTTGCCCTGGAATTCACTATGTAGACCAGGCTGGCCTGGTACTCATTATGTAGAACAGGCTGGCCTCTAACTCAGAGATCTAATTGCTTCTGCCCTCCAAGTGCTTATAGCACAACACCCTGCACATGAACACAATCTTAAAGTAGTTCTTCTTTAAAGCTATATACTTCTGCACCTAGTAATTTCATACATATTTAGTATTCTTATAAGTATGTAGGAGCCCTTTAGGCACACTATCATAACTTGTTTAATTTTTAAGCATTTGAACTCAATAACAGCCTAATAAAAAAAGGAACTTAAAAACATTAAAAGAGTAGCAATCTTAGTTTATAATTAAATCAGAAAAGGTCAAAGGTGACCTTTCTTTAGAAGGACTTAACACTGTTTTTAAAAGGGAAAAGATTCAATGGTTTTGCTTAAAATCAAAAGAAACAAAAATGTCTTTAATTGTCCTAGTGCATGGGTTGTTTCCCTTTGATTGCCTTCCAGATGCTAGCTGGGCACATTTTCTTTTTGTTCAGTTTAAACTCATCTGGATGAGGCTTTTTACGTTTGTAAATAAAATGTGAAAGACCGAATTGTGAGTTTTACCAGGTTCACTGTATGATAATGTCAGTCAACTTGTAACCTATGCAAACTGTACTGCCTGGCAGAGCTCTTGCTTGCGCCAAGGGCTCTGAACAACTGTGTTGTACACTGTCCCCTTTGCTAGTCCTCCCACTACAAAGTCAAACAATCCATCAACCCATTTTCCCAAGCATCTAAATCTTTCTCCTAGACATTTCCATCACCATTTTCATTGCATATGACTTTGAACAAACACTTCCATCGACATACCCAAACCCGAAGTGACAGGCAAAATTTTCATTTAGCCAGATTCTCTGTTCAGCACAATTTCAATTTCAAAGGCTTTCATAGGATGTAATGCTTGGCTGGAATGAATGATATTGGCTTTAGATCTAGAACATTATCACATTCAAGGGAACTAAACGTTAACTACCTGTAGGGCTCATACATTCAGAGCAGTAACTAATGGGAACCCTCTCCTCACACAACTCACTCACCAAGCTCCTCCCCACAAAGCCATGCTTTCTGTGCCACAAGCGTTAAAATGATTATCTTCAAATACCATGGAATAAACCCACATGAAAGCACAGAGATGCTCAATGGGCTTATGGTCTCCCATAGAAAAGAGGAGAGCAAGAGGGAGAAATTCATTCACTGAGAGGGACAGGATGACCACAGCTGGAAGATAGCACAGTGGACACTTAGAGTGAAGGGCCAAGGATTGGCCATCGCCTATTCCACTCTCACGGAATGGGGTCAATGGCTAGGATAATGATCTTTACTGGACTCTTGATATTTTTAAAGAGTTGCTTTTAAAAAGTCATATTTAGGAGTTTCACCAAAAAAGTTTCACAGGTCTAAGTAACAAGAAATGTGTGCTCACACCTGTTAGGGGTATCCCAGCAGCCCTCTAGGTTTCTGCTCCAGATCTGGGGATGAGAACTGTCCTGTCCTACTGGTCCTGTCATTCTGCCTTTGTCCCTTAGTCATCAGAGTCTCTGTACTTAGGATAACCCTGATTCATGTCCACAGAGGATGAGTATATCACTTCTAGAAGAGAGAGTGTAGGTTACTGGATAAGAGGTGTGTGCATGTGAAAACCATGAAGATGGTCGTGTCTGATGTGGGTATGAGAATGGTTCAGATATAGGTATGTGTTTATGGATACATGGGAATGTGTTCCTATAAAGCAGTGTGAAAGCTGAGTGAGTGTGCAAGGAGATTTCAGTCACGTGACTGAGAATGAGCATATATAGAGGAATTTTAATCCAGCAACATGGCTGCTTTGGCAAGGGATCATACTAGGTCTATATTATCCTGCTGGGATGCAGGCATGCTCTGAATTGCAGTGTGATCTGCCTGTAACACAGATGCACCCCTAAATCTCAAACAATGAAGGTAAGGTTAGTTTATAGAAGAAAGTTCCAAAGTGATGCCTAACTAAGGAGCAGACAAAGTGAGGAAGCAGAGAAAGATTTGTCAGAGATAAAATATGCCCAAGTCTCACAAGAAGAACACAGGAAAGAGAGACTACTTAAGAGACAGACAGACAGACAGACAGACACACATGGGGGGCAGTCAGACAAAGTGGGGAGAGGAGTGAAGGATAATAGTTATACTGGGACAGTTTCACAGGGACAAGTTACAGAGAAAACAAGGTAGACATAGGTGAAGACAGAACAAGCCAGAGAATGAGGAGGCAGAAGATAAGAACATTGAAACCAAGCAGAACAATTCAGCGAGAAGCTGAGAGAAGCTAGATTGAATCAGTCATTTCAGAACATTAGACTGTACAGAGGCTAAAAGCTTGCTGGCTTAGGCCTAGGGATAGTTAGAACAGAGAAAGAAGTGCTCTGAGCTCAGCCCAAGCTGTGCATTCATACAGCTTGGGTATGGCTCTCATTTTACCCATTCATCTGAGGAAACAAAAGTGACATATACAACATTTACGTGTGTGTGTGTGTGTGTGTGTGTGTGTGTGTGTGTGTGTGTGTGTGTGTGATACAGTATATAAAGACTATATGAGCTGAAAGGACATGCATAAAGAACCATGTACATATGAGCAGCACTCGTGTCTTTGTATGTATACCGCCTTTATGTGTAACTTTGATCCTACCCAGCTACACCTTTTCAAAAGTAAAAAAAGAAAAGAAAAAGAAAAAAAGAAAGGTTGTACTGTATTAAGTTCCTGTCAAACCTTACTGTTTTCACTTATTTTAAATTATAATTTATTAAATCCTTAAATGATCCATTTATTATGTGTGGATGAAAGATTAACCACCCATAACGTTAATGTATATCCATAATGCTCTGTGAACTGACAGGGATGCTTTTCTGACTACCTGGCTTTGGAGCTGGACTCCTTTCTTACCCAACGTAACCTCTCTACGCATTCTTTTCCCTATTTCTCGCACAGCCACTGTCCAGACTTCAGGAGGGTAGGCTTAAATAGTCATAAGCATTTATGTGCTTAGTTCAGGGTCTGGTATGTGGATTTAAATCAGCAATAGTGTGATATTCCATCACGCTCAGCAATTAAATTTAGCCACCTTGGTTACAAAGCATGGCTGGTATGACTCCTTCACTACAGTGGCCCAGGCCTACCTATAGTTTTTAATTATTACTAACTGTGGGTTATTGTGTCAGAAGTTGCTCATCCTCTATAATGAACTCTCAGATCTCGCCTTGCTATGCCCCATGCCTGTGCTCCTGCTGAGTATATGGGGTTATGCTCTCACCGTGAACAATACAATACTCCCAGCATTCCAGGGGGAAGTGGTTTTCCTGCTCCTACACAGAAGACACTAGTGGGCTGTAACAGCAAGTATTAGAATAAGCACAAATCCTGTGCCCCTGCATCTGAATATACACAACAGTCAGGGTTCTCAAAGCCAGCTCGATAACCTATCACATAGGTCTCTGGCTTACTAGTACCTAACAGTCAAGTTTATTGGTTGGGTGACATAGGGTATTGGGATTAATGATACAGATTGGGTACATGTATGAACATCTAGAACTATAGCAGGGCAGGGAAAATGGCCCAGTGGTGAAATTGTTTGCTGTACAATCATGATAACCTGATTTATCACACACACACACGATTAAACAATAAATAAAACCATAACAGCATGAGCCTTGTAGTATGGTAGCATATTCATATGTAATTAACATAGTCACATATATTATATCTATTACTAATATTATTATTTGAAATGTTATATAAAACAATTGCTAGATTTATTTTCAATGTAGATACAATTCATTTCTGTTGTAATAGATGGCAGTATATATATACATATACATATACATATACATATACATATACATATACATATACATATACATATACATATACATATACATATATATATATATATATATTCAAGTTTTCGAATAAGTCAATGGAGAGATACGGGACTGCCTTTACCTGTCTGAGATGCCACATGAGTCTATCTGAAGGTCACTGAAGTTGCCAAGGGCCCCCTGCTGGACTGCAATCAGATCTACCATTTTGTTGTTGATGGAGATGAGCCTCATGCATCCTTGAAATCCACCTAGAGGGCTCTTACACTTGGATCCAAAGCCTTTGTCTGGACAACCTGATGAGAGCAAACCAGAGTAAAGCAATAGTATATTGTATAAAAAAAAATCAGTGTTTGGAATCACAGCAGAATTTATAAGGAAAAATAAATAAATAAAACATAAATTTGATTATTCTCGGCATTAGAGGAGAGAAATAAGCCCTCTGGAATCATTATTAGTTTCATCTAAATTCATGCAAAGTATTTTCTTTATTTCCATAGGATTCAGAGGAAGTCTCTAGAGTTGTAATAATTGTGTGCACTACTTAACTTGATCTAAATTTAGAAGTTTAGTTATTGGCTTCAAAATTCTAAATGTGCCGGGCAGCAGTGTCAAAAATTCTGTAACTTACACAGGGAACTTGGACTTTAGATTGGAAAACTCAAAGCATAAACTAGGATAAGTGTACATTGAAGACAAGAAAAGATAAATCGATAATAATGAAATGCCTTTGTACTTAAAGCTAACTATCTGAGAAAGGAGATATATTGATCTGGAATAAAATTACTAACACTTTATTTGATTAAATACTTTATTTTCTTATACACGTAAGAGCCACATATATATCTGACAAATACAAATGGCTAGATGTCAAAAAATATTTCACTGTTTGATTTTTATGTATTCTTTGGCTCAGCAAACAATGCTCTCTTTATGCTGATTTTTTCAAACATTTAAGATTTGTTCTTATTATTTAAATAACAAATATAATATTAACCAATACTGCCTGGGTTTAATGATGTTCTAAATGTTTATTCAAGTGAAGTAAATAATTTTATGGCGTATGAGCACATATATTTCACTTACATATTTCCCATCAATCTTTCTTTGATGCTACGGCTGTCAGCCACCACTACAATTTCACAGAATTAGAAGGGAAACAGCAACTCCTTAATTCCTCTACACTACTTTTCCACCTGGAAATTTCCATTACAATTCAATTTTTTTCCAACAAGGACAGTCTCTTTAATGCTATCTTTTCCCAGCAAAATAAATTTACATAGCAAGTAAAGGCCAGTATTATTTATAACTATTAGCAGGCACTCTAAAATATGCTATCTTGATTTTAATGGAAATTGCAAAGTTTCAAATTTGATTTGTCAACAAAAGGCAATCACAGGTTTTTGGATAGTAATCTGAGGTACATAGCAATGTATATATTTACAGTAATTAGAATTCTCCTGGCCCATAGCACACTGTTTTATAACTATATCCTCCAATGGAAAGACCTCGTTGTCCCCTCAGGTTATATAAGCAGTAAGAAAATTCCTTGGGAGAGGTGGTTCTGGTAGAGCTGTCTGGGCATTGTAAAGATAATTCCAGAAACACAGCTACAGTGGTCTGTGATCCATGCTGCAGTAAGCATTCTGCAATTCAGCTACCTGTGAGCCACTCTCATTTCTGTAAGGAACCCCAGTAAAACCCATTGGTTCATGAGCTACACTTGGATTGAATAATTTCTTTGGCCTATTGTAGGTGTCCTACTCACAACAAAGATCCAGAAGGAGCCATACAATGTGCATAGTTAGGACAATCTCCTTGTAGATGACCTATTACCTAACTAAGAATGTCAGAATAAAGAAGAAAGGGTAACAGTTTAGGAATACTTGATAGTTCTCATACACCAGAAATGTAAACTACTTGGCTACTCTTTTCTAGTGTTGGCATGCCCTAACACATCTCAAACTATTTTAAAATGGGTTAATTCATGCAGGATGCCTGAGGGAAACAAGACAGGGAAAAGTGAATCAAAAAGAAATATAATAAAACCATAAACAAAACCAAAAGTCAGACCATGGGTACTTCATGTTCTTGGATAAAACACTCAGTAAGCATGAAATTCCAAGGACAAAGAAGGCTTAGATCAGGTCTTTGAAGGCAAAGATGGGTTAATAAAATGTGATACCAGGAAGAAGTTGAATACTGAATCTATGCAAGATGAAAGTACTAAAGTAGGAAGATCCTGAAGAATTTTCAATGCTGAATTGATGGATAGACCCATTACCAGAGGCAGTCATCATGTTAAAGACCTCCAGAGATGACACATAAATTACCACTGTATACTGCTGTTTCAGAAGTGAGATGCCATGTCATGGCAGTGTGACCAAGTCCTTAGATACCTGATGCTTGCTTTGTATAGGGAACTTGAATGTGAGTATTCTATACCTCAGTTAGAATCTCCTACATGCCATGATACCCATGAAAAAGATAACATAAGAGAATTTACAGAAATTAGTCACTCAACTATCCTCTATGTGCACAGAGAACCAAGATTTTGAATGTATAGCTTGTATGTGATCAAATGCACTTAGGGGCATCCCACAGTGTGCTCTGATTTTTTTTTTTTTGAAATGCACTCATTTGAAAGAAGAAAGGTGAAGAGAAGAGAGAGTGAGGTGATAGAAAAATAGTGGGTGTTTTGTGTGGCATATGGAGTTCTGTTCTTTGAGAAGTAGCCCTCTATCCTGACAGCCAATGGGACAGGCTCTCTGAAGACAGCAGAGTAGGGACAGAAGCCAGGCTGTTGGGGCAGAGAAACTCTTGACATTAGAGTACACCAGCTAGTTTAGCATGACTGGATTCAGTCGCCATCACTTTGAACTTGCAGTTGAATTGGGAGAAAAGCAAAGAAGAGTTCATGGGAAATCTCTCAGAACATGTGGATCTTTTTTTAACCTTGAATATAAGCTGGTGAAGAATTAACCATCTCAAAACTGAGTTCTATCTAGATGAAAACAGAGCTCCAGTGATAAGTGTCCCCTGTCCTATAATCAAAGTTTTCAGTGATGACCAACAGTGACAGGATGCTGGGGAGGGACACTAAGCTTTCAGCTAGACATTTCAAGCATGTGTTTATCCCACTGCCAATGGCAGCCTAACAATCAGGCCAGTGGAGTGCCTTAGAGACCCTACCTCATCCCTTCCCCAAACACACCTTTGCCAATAATCCCCAAAGGATGCCAGGAAAGATGTGATGCCCACTTGGAATCCTCTGCCTTGAATGTTTTGGGGACACAGAATTCTCAGTCTCTAAATCCTAATAAGACTGTTATATGGCCTGAACTTCTCAATCAGGCTCTGAAAGCATGAAGCTAAATCCTAAAATGTTGGGGTAGCCAAGACCCTGCAGGGAATATATTGAAGCGATTGGTGTTGGGGTTTTACCAAGGAAGCTCTGTAGCATATCTTTTAGGCATACCACATATGTTTATACATTTATAAAAGCAGGCAAATAAAAATATACTCTAAACTTAGGTAGTGGTCACTACCTAGACAATCTTAGAGAGACAAATATTTATTTATGATATGCATGAAAATATGTGGAATTCTTTAATGTCATTAGAGGAGTTGGGAGATGGTGCTGTGAGTAAGAGTGCTAATACAACCATGAGGAAGTGAGTTTGAGTCTCTAGCAGCCAAATAAAAAGCTAGACATGGCAGTGCACATCCCATTTGACCAAGTGCTAGGAAAATGTAGAGCTAGGAGCATTACTCAAGCTTGCTGGGTAATGAGAGAGTAGATGATGAGATGGGATGCCTGGCATCCTTCTTTGGCCTACACACACACGAGTAGGCACATGCCTCTGCGTGCGCGCACACACACACTCACTCATTCACACACATACACAAAGATAAACACACATACATTCACACACATGCACACACACATATACTCAGTCACATACACATACAAGCACACACTCACACACACATACACTCACTCACATACACACACACATGCACATACACACACACTTATACTCACTCACAAACACACACAAGCACACACACTCACATGTACACATACACTCACACACACACATACACTCACATACATACACACACACACCTGCATGTGTGTGTAGCAGAATCAGACATGCATACACACAAATACACAAAGAGTCACTGATATTCCTTGAAATGTCTATATGTTCTGAAACATAGACGACAAACTAAATTAGACACGGGAGTGCACAGTGAAGATCCCGGCAACCTTGCAACATTGCTGTAAATCTTGGTGAATCCAAACCATTTTAGAATGCTATAGAGTGCGACATGTGCATCATAATAAACAAAAATTACAGCATGCATATATTTTACTCTAAAATATTACAGTGTGAATAAACACAATAGCGAGAGAAAATGCATAAAATAGCCAAGGATTACTAAATTTGAGCATAAAGGACATGAAATGCTGTAAGAAAGACAATTCCATTTTCATGATTTATTAACATTTTACCCAAGCTTCTACTTTTTCTTTTGTATCCTTTAACAATATGCTTTGTACTGGGGTTTTTCATATCTCTTTTACTGTTCTAAATATTTTCCTTTGGATGGAAAGCTCTGGGTTAAGTTTTACTATATACCTTACTATTGATTAAAAGTCTATACATTTCTATAGGTTGCCACAAAATCCATCATGTTTTGTTAAGCAGCTTAGTCCAGAAATGAACAAATCTCACTCTGGAAAGCAATGACATCACTTAAAATTACAGCCTTTGGCTGCTTTTGTAGTGGTGGATTGCATAGGTTTTGTTTCCTAAAGATTTTGTTTGTATTACCTATACATGCATGTTTCTGTGGTTGTGACTATGTTTGTTGCAGGTACCTGCAGAAGTCAGAGGGGGGGTGCTGGATCCCAGAAAGCTGGAGTTGCAGGTGGAGTGAGCCACCTTATGGGTGCTGGGAACTGACTCAGGTCCTCTGTGAGGCCAGCGAGGACTCTTAACCACTGAACCACCTCACCAGCCCCTTGGTTTTGTCTTCCTTCTTTCACTTCAGTTTGTTTTGTTTTGTTCTTTAATTTGTCTTTAAGCCTCTGGTGAACTAGTCTATGTCTTTATGACAATTCTTAGAAAATTATTTGTATTTTATTGGTAATCCATCAAGATTGAAAATCATCCTCCATAATTAAAAAAAAAGATTCTAGAATTAGTTGTTATTTTTATGATTTATTTCATTTCTTGCATGTATGCATTTGTGGGGGGCTTGTGTGTGTGTGTGTGTGTGTGTGTGTGTGTATGCACACATGTGCACATACATGCAGTATAAGGCTGAGGGCATCAGCTCCATAGGAACTGGACCTACAGGCAGTTGTAGGCTACCTGACATGTGTTCTGGGAACTAAGCCCTGATACACTAGACAAGCACTATGAACTCTTAACCACCAGTATATCTCCCTGGCCCCAGAAGCCACTATTAAACTGCGGTCAAGCAATAGCCAAACAATGGTAATATAGAAAGAAAGCGCTAGGACATAGTTACATCTGTCTACTGAACTGCACTCCTTATGTCAGAGTACTTGTGTTTGTTTCAGTTGTGAAATCTCATTCTCGTGCCACTAATCTGCTTTCCCGAGCCTTTATTCCAATCAACCATCCACAAGATGATTAAGCACTTCATCTGTTCTCGTTCCCTAAGGAAAAGGCTGATGCCGAAGGCCGGTATCCTGGTTTTATCAAATGTACCAGTATATTTGTTTTTCTTCAGCAAAGAGACTGAGTTACTATGACTAATTATGTTTAATTATTTGTCCAGTGGCATAATACTGTTTCCTACACTGGGCAGGGAGGAAGCAGTCGGAATGTTGTTCTATGGGAGCTAGGAGTCAGATCAGGAAAAAATCAAAAACACCAGAAGGAAATCAACCCATCAAATCAGAAGACGATGTGTAAGGGCCATTTAACACTAGGAGAATCTAACAAGGCTTGAAGATAAGAACTGAAGAAAGTGACCTACTTAAAATAAATCTCATTATAGAAACAGTAAGCATAAGGAAGTCTGCCTTGTAGGAATTCATTTTAGGTCACAATTTGTCATTTTGATCCACTCGACATTTTCATGTTTAAAGAGAGTTGAAAATTAGTCCCGAGGGTTAGCACTGCTTAAAGCATGTGAGAGATCGTCTCTAAGACACAGAAGTGGGAACACAAATAGGATCCAATGGACCACATCATGTGACTCGTTTGCTTACCTCCAAAATAAAAGACACCTCCTGAATTAACCTGCTCGGGCCCCAGCCAAGGAGAAGCAGGGCTGATGTGGCCGTCCACCACCACACTCAGGTGATTCCTTTTAGCAGACAAGGAGACAGAATGCCACTGGCCGTCACCTAAGCCTGCACCTGGGGAGAGGAGACAGAGGAAGAGCTCTCAATAGAAAACACGAAGCAGCCACTTATGAACAGCACAGACACTAGACTGAATGCAGTGTTGGCATCTGCCCCAGCCCCACCTTACCTGAGGGATACATTATAAGACCGCCATCCATGCCTGCAACCCCATACATACTGTGGCCTTTTCTGCACATACATAGCTATGATAGAGTACAACTTATAAAGAAGGCACAGGCAACCATTAGGCACAGTCAACCAGCAGTAACTCAGACTAGAATAGAAAAAAAAAAAGACTGTAGGCATCCTTTAAGCTCTATGAACAGCTTATTTCTGGTATTTTCCAGTTCGTATTTTCAGACCCTAGTTGGCCACAGTTGCTGAAGCTGTGGAAAGTAAAACCTCAGATAAGGGAATGACACTGAAATTATTGCCCCATACCAAGTGTGAAGGATCTGCCTCTAATCCTACAATTTGGAAGGATGGCTGATACAGGAAGACTAGGAGTTTGAAGGCAGCCTAGGGTAGTAGTAAGTTGAGAGGGAGAGGGGAAAATAAGTGAGCAAGTGAGAGAGAGAGAGAGAGAGAGAGAGAGAGAGAGAGAGAGAGAACCTTATTAGGATAGTATTAACCAAAACATCAAAGTAGAACCCATCTACATATAAGAAGCTAAGTGTACTAAATGGGTTGATAGGTTTTGTTTTTTGTTTTTTTTAAGAGCACACATTGTTGGTATGGGAAACTGGGTGTTGGAGATAAAGGAAGGAAGGAATGGAGGGTAGATTTGATCAAAACACATGTTCTGCCTATATAAAATTATCTAACACTAAAGACATCAAAACAATATATTGCATACTGAATGCCTTTTGAAAGAGCCCCACATAGATTAAGGTTGCATGCATAGCTTCTACCTAAGATTGCTGGAGAAAGCCTTGATGACAGGAGGCTCACAGGAATGATTTCCCTCTAGGATTATCCAACACTCCTTGATTCAAATTCTCAGGAATTTAAGGACTATGACTGTCAAATAGCTTAGATAGCTCCCCCTCCCCCTCCCCCCTCTCCCTCCCCCTCTCTCACAGCCTATCTCTTGCTTTTGCTCTCCCTCCCTCTTACTTTATCTCACTCACTCTACTCTTTATGCGTAAGAGACACAATTCTAATTAGACTCATACTTTTATATAAAGTAAATGTTGCTGTAATAAAAACCAAGGAGTTTCCACTAAAACACATTCTCCAGTTCTTCCTACGGCAACACTCATGTCCTTGCTCTTCCTCTCAAAGGCAATTATAACTACAATGGCCACAGCCAAGGCCAAATGGGGGACAGGGAAGCTGAGCTCTCTGTGGTGGGTGTGCCAGTCACTCTTACAGCCAGAGAACATCTCAGCCAGTAAACAAAAGTCCTACCACCCTACAAAACCCAAGGAGACATTTAAATTGCTTTCTTACACTGAGTGTGGTTCCCTCACAATTACAGTTTTAAAATGCCCCCCAAACGCTCTTAAATTGTTCACATTGTTTTGTCATGGTTATATTAAAAGGGACACAAATCTTACTCAGGAGTTAGAATACTATTCTACCATCCAAGAAAAGAATCCTTTTTTTCAACTTGGACACAGGAGGAAAGAAGGCAGGCTGGATACTTACATTTAGACCAATTTCTGGTTGTCGGCCAGCAAGCTCAGGTGAAGCTCCTAGCTCTACATTTCCTAGAACTTGGTCAAAGGGATGTGCACTGCTACCCTAGCTTTTTATTTGGCTGCTGGGGACTCAAACTTACCTCCTCATTGTTGTATAAGCACTCTTACTCACAGCACCATCTCCCAACTCCTCTAATGACATTAAAGAATTCCACATATTTTCATGCATATCATAAATAAATATTTGTCTCTCTAAGATTGTCTAGGTAGGTCTTCACTACCTAAATTGAGAGTATATTTTTATTTGCCTACTTTTATAAATGTATAACCATATGTGGTATGCCTAAAAGATATGCTACAGAGCTTCCTTGGTAAAACCCCAACATCAACCCCTTCAATATATGCACTGCAGGGTCTTAGCTACCCCGACATTTTAGGATTTAGCTTCATGCTTTCAGAGCCTGATTGAGAAGTTCAGGCCATATAACAGTCTTATTAGGATTTAGAGACTGAGAATTCTGTGTCCCCAAAACATTCAAGGCAGAGGATTCCAAGTGGGCATCACATCTTTCCTGGGATCCTTTGGGGATTATTGGCAAAGGTATGTTTGGGGAAGGGATGAGGTAGGGTCCTTAAGGCGCTCCACTGGCCTGATTGTTAGGCTGCCATTAGCAGTGGGATAAACACATGCTTGAAATGTCTAGCTGAAAGCTTAGTGTCCCTCCCCAGCATCCTGTCACTGTTGGTCACCACTGAAAACTTTGATTATAGGACAGGGGACACTTATCACTGGAGCCCTGTTTTTATCTAGATAGAACTCAGTTTTGAGATGGTTAATTCTTCACCAGCTTATATTCAAGGTTAAAAAAAAATCCACATGTTCTGAGAGATTTCCCATGAACTCTTCTTTGCTGTTCTCCCCATTCAACTGCAAGTTCAAAGCGATTGACACTCCATCTAACTCCTTTAGGAAGCAGAATGCAGACAACTTACATACTTAATCCACAAGAGCGTGGGCTTCCAGCTGTATCTCTGATCCCCGTGTGTCCTCTAAGCTGTCTCCAAATCGTAGACGCATGACTCCTATGTTTCTCCTTATATTTACCTCGAAGTCTTTGCTTTCCAAACATCTATGCCACTGAAGTTTTCATTTTCTAATGTATTCTACACTGATTGTGAGTGGATGAGTGTGTATGCACGTGCCTGTGCCCACGTCTGTATGAGAGCAATCATCTACATGCCGCATCATGCTCACGGAGGTCAGAAAACCTCTAGCACCAATCTCTACCTGCTGTAAAGTCTCTTGTTCTGCATGGTGGCAGACTCTGAGCTGACTAGCTAACTGCTGCGGATTTTCCCATCTCGGCGTCCAGTCTTTCCAAAGGAACATTAAACTTAGAGACACATGCAACCATGTCTGGCTTTATTAAATGGATTCAGGGGTCCAGACCTGAGTTCTCACTGTGGTTCCCCAAGTGCTTTATCTACGGAATAATCTCCCTAGCCTTGATTTTGTTCCCTTCATCAGCGATAGAGTTTTATATATAGCCCAAGCTGATTTCAAAATCGTAATCATGGATTTGGTCTCAGCCTCCCAAGTGCTGGGATCCAAGGTATGTGCCCACCTCATCTGGCTTGCACAGTGATACTTCTATAACCTATGATAAAATTAACTACTATGTGATCAAATGACATATAACAAACAGGCACACGGACTGAAGAGATAGATGGCTAGTGGTTCGGAGCCTTGCCTGCTCTTCCTGAGGACCAGGATTTGATTCCCAGCAGCTTCGTGTTATTTCACTATCATCTGTAGCTCAAGGCCCTGGAGATCTGATGCTCTCTTCTGACCTTCAGGTACAGTTGTACGTGCAGACAAAACATCCATACACAGGAAATAAATCACTGGAATTGAAACATTTTCAAAGATCATGTCTATCAAGCGTGTATTACACTTGACAGGGGTATCTTTGTGTTGTAACTGTTTCTAAAAGCTTTGTGTCTGTTTTCACACTCACGGATTCGTACAAGTCCTGCAGAGAACCAGTGCTGGTTCAAAGAGCACGCTTTCTATGATGATGCCCTGGGCATCAGCTGACAGGGCACAGGACAGAATTAAGCCAAAGGCTTGGGGAGGCCTTTAGAATCCTATTTCCCATACCGAAGCCAAGTTAGATTATGAACAAAAGACTGGCAAGACTGCCCACTTTGCAATTTGGCACCATGAAATGCATCCATTTAACAAGCCAGCAGGTTATGAACTGGGGCCACACTTCCAGAGAACCCTTTAGAAGGCTGAAATTTTGAGTAAAAGATACCATTTACATCTGGAGGAGACTTATCTCCTGTCAAAGGGATCGCCTGCTCAAGTTAAAGCATGATCCGTGTCATATCCCAACTAGTCTTACCTAGTTAAGCTGATCCTCTTTCACATTACTGTCTCCCAGGTGGATAAGAAGGCTCCCCTTCTGTTAAAGGAGGAAGGGAAGGAACCGTGCAATTTGTACACTTTCCTTTATTAGGTATATTACACAACTCAATTCTATTGCGACCTTATTAGTTATTTTTATAGTTAAGAAAGAAAAAGTTTAAAAAGCTAGAATAATAGCTTAGTGATTAATAATGCTTGCTGCTCTACTGGAGGACCGGAGTTCAATTCCCAGCACCTGAACTTAGCAGCTCACAAACTACTGTAAGTCCTTGTAACTCCAGAGGCCCTGAAACCCTCTTCAGGCCTCTATGAATACCTACACATACACACACACACACACACACACACACACACCAAAAGAACTCTTTTAAAAGAAGGAAGATTTATTGTGGCCGATAGCTAGAAGGTATGGCAGAATTCCTGGTGACAGGAGTGTGTAACTGAAATTATTCTCATTCCAGTAGAGGGGACAAAAAGCAGAAAGGGATCAGACCCAAGGTAGGGTAGGGCTATAACCCTCAGTGGCCCAGACCCAGTATCCCAATTCCTCCAATCATGCCTGAAGCCTCAAAGTTTCCACAATCCCAAAACATCACCCATAGCTGGGGATCAGGAGTCCTAGGCCATGAGCCATGCAGGTGTGTTTGTTGGGGATGGGCCATCACTCGTAATCCCTCTTCCATCCTGGAAATCAAGGCCAGTGGCCCGAGGAGGCAAGTACCCCACCACTGAGCTATACCACAGCCTCTATTCATTATAATCTGGGGAGTGACTCTATTGTTAGTATATTTATAGTGTAATAATTCTAATAATGTTATCAAGCGATTGTTCACAAGTACCCTTTGGTGATTTCTAGATATTGTTTAATTTACACCACAGTGGTTATTACTCTCACTTTAAGTGTGTGGACAGTGAATCCAGGTCAGAGTAAACAACAATCTCAGGTGCTACCAAGCCAATAAGCAAGAAAACGAACCAGACGCCCTTACCTGACTCTAAACCAGACAATTTACTCTGCCTATAAGGCAGGTGCTCTCCTTATTTTTCTTCACTTCAAACAACTTGGAGCAGGAGAAAAGCCAGAACTGACAATGCAACATATGACCAGCAGGAAGGTGAGCTTTGAGAAGCTACCTAGCACAGTAGAAGGACCTGACACTGTCCTGTTGAACATAAGTCAACTCCCAGAATGCCAGCATCAGTCACTGTGTTACATAGGATCACGAGAAGAAACCAAGACCGGGTCTAGGCTGCCCGTGGTGGTGCATGCCTGTAATCTCAGCACTTGGAAAGAAGAAACAAGAAAAGGACTGTAAGTTCAAGGCCAACCCTGTCTACATAGTAAGTTCTAAGCTAGCTTATAAGACACTGTCTCAAAATATCAAAAAGATAAACACACAAACAAAAATACCACTATCTCAAAATCCTGGGTGTGCATAGATCATTAAAAAGAAATAAGATTAATGTGTAACCCACAGGAATACCAAACCTCTCCCTTCTCTGAAGAATATGAATGATTACTGTTGCTGTATGGATGTTTAATGTCCCACTGCAGGTTCATTGTCTGATAGCTTGGTCTCCAAGTGATGCAACTTTGAAACTTTCAAGAGGTAGAGCCTAGCTAAAGAAAGCAGGTCATCGGGACCAAGTTTTGAAAGTGACCGACCACCCCCTAATTCTGGCCTTTTTCTTCCTGATGTGATGGGAACAGGCTCCTCTATGAGACATTCTTTACGATCACAATGAAGTACACTGGTTCAACATGCATTTCCCAGCAAGATGGATGGAAACTCCCCAAAGCCATGAGCAAAAACAAGTCCTTCCCCCTTTAACATTGCTTCCACCAGGTAGGTGGTCCGAGCAATGCATACTATGATTGCTACAGGAACGACTAATTTCCCTTTTGTCAATTCCTTCATCTTTATTCCATTCCTCCATCCCTCAAGATCAAGATTAGAAAAATATCAAACAGAGTTGCCCTTATGTCCTAAGACCATTAAGCAGAAGCTAACGTTTGGTTTCTAAACACCACCAGTCAGTGAACACAACACCATGGTTTATGTCATTCTTCATACTTTTACACCAAGCTGCTCATGTGAGTCTCCAGGGATGTCCCTAGCCTTGTGACAAGTCACAGACTCATTATGTTCAAACTCCTAATGTTTGGGTGATTTAAGGAGCGGAAACACTGTCAACTGAATAATAATTGGAGGTGTTTGCAATTGCAGATGACAGAGAGACTAGGACTGTTCTAGAACCTTCTCTTCCTCAACTAAAACCCGCAACCCCTGTCTCTGGCTCAAACCACATCACCACAGAAATTACAGCGGGGAGTAGTTTTTATCTGCTTTCTTCTGGGTGATCTCCAGGCCTATCGTAAATTGCTATAGAAACGGTCTGACAGCTTAGCTGCCCTTGGCCTCTGCTGAGACTGTAACAGGCATCTAGAAGAGAAGATGGATAAAGAAAAGAACTAAGCCTGTCACTTAAAGTAGATCCTCTGCAAAGGTGCAGAAGGCAATTACATGTATGCCATCACTCAAGGAACCTCTGGAGAGTGGTGCCCATTCCCAGATACACCTCCAAAATCACCAGCAAGCCTACACTTACCTTCGTCACTAGCCAGAATTAAGGACCCAGATAGCTAGATAGGTCCTGTCAAAGTGAAAATATGGGGGTTGTTGGTGACGATCACTTCAGTTGGAGGGCAGAAGTTTAAAGGTGACAGGTTTACAGTAGGAAGGGAGGAAGAGTTTAACAAGGAAAGGGGATGAGACAGAACTGTAAAAATGCCTTTTTCTGGGAGAGAGGCATCAGGAGGGCTGTGCCACTGCCAGGAACACAAGGATTGCAAATGTCTATCAAAATAGCAGACACACTTCAGATAGCACAGGCAGGCTTACAAAAGGCACATTCTGCTACAGGGCCAAAGAGCTTGGTCATGGGACTGGTTTTAACCATTAGGCCAAACCCGAAAACCATTGTAGGAGCCTCCAACTTGCCAACAAAGAATTTCATCTTCAATAAGAAAATGTAATGTCTTTGTTACATTAGGTCCTTGATGTCATCTAGATCAGCTTTGATTTGACATCCCTAACAATGACAAGGGCTGAAAATATCTTCTGTCTTGAGGGATTTCAAAGCATTGCTAAAATGTTTCATGATTTAGGCTAATATACTATCATTAATATTTCAAGGATGGCTTAGGTTCACATAATATTTTCAAATTCCAAATGACAATTTGTCAACGGCACATCCCATTACAAACTTAGCCTGATAATTCAGATATTTGCATAATTCAGTTCTTTCTCCATTTAATTTGGGTTTTTTCACTATAAAAGGTAAAAATATTTTGAAAATTTCAAACCCTTAAGATTGCTATTCACTATAACTATGAATAGTTAAGCCATCCTTATATAATGAAAAGATTTAGTATAATATAACACCCTGAAGTTTCTCAAATGGAAGGTCATTTCCTATGAGAAAAGAAACTGACCAGGCACTCAACTACCATTTAAGTAATTTATTTGTAAATAAAAAGTCCATTTGCTTTATTGAAATTCACAAAAATTAATATGCATATAATAAACCCACTTGTGATTCACTTGATAATGTTTGACAAACAAATCAATTGCTGAATTGTAATGGCTTTAAATAAAGCCATGAATGACTGTGGGATTGATATTATATGATACTAAATCTTTTTATCATATAAGGATGGCTTAAACTTCCATAATAATTAAATATATAATTCTGAAAGAAACTGGAAAAATGACAGTGGAGAGAGTTGCTAGGCCAACATTTGCTATTTTCAGTGTAATATATTTTGCTATGCTGACAGTCATAGTTAGATTCCTTATTATAAGCTATGAAAATAATCATATAAAGTCACGTGATAACATAATGGATTATGCCGTGTCTGTATTCAAACACTCATTTAGAGATTTTTAAAATCACTTAGGGTATTCTTTACAGTGCTATACCTAGTAATTTATTAACTATATATTCCTGTAAAAAGGTTGGGAGTGAGTTAGCTTCACGCAGCTCACTACAGTAATGCTGTATGAAGCACTTTCTTTAAGATGTTGAAAATTAGGCTTACAGCCATAACCACTTCAAAGGATGTCAAATACATCACAATACGCTACACACTAATGACAAGCTTACATTTTAAGACTCTAGTTTTAGGAGTCTTTTAATTATTCATATGACACTGATTAATTTATGTCTTTTTGTGCAGACTACAAACCCACCACATTGAACATTACATAAAATGTCACAGCACAGTACCTCTAAAAAATTATAATTAATGCCGATTTTCTAGGACCCCAACTTAAACTGCAGGGATACAGGAGCGCAAATGGCAGTAAAAAATATACAAACATTAGGTCCCTGTCCTGGCTGGCTTCATGTCAACTTGACACAAGCCAGAGTTATTTTGGAAGAGGGAGCCTCAATTGAAAAACTGCCCCTACCAGATTGGCTTGTGGATGAATCTGTGGTACATCTTCTTCATTGATGATTGATGTGGGAAGGCCCATCCCACTGTGGGTGGTGCCGCCTCTTGGCTAGTAGTCCTGGGTGCTTGCAGAAAGCAGACTGAGCAGGGCATGGGGAGAACGCCAGTAAGTAGCACTCCTCCATGGTCTCTGCATCAGAACCTCCAGGTTGTGGTTCTGCGTATCTCTGACGATAGCGTGTGATATGGAAGTGTGAATGAAGTAAACTTTTTCCACTCTTAATTCCCTATGGTCATGGCGTTTTATCACAGCAAAAGAAACCTAGCTAAGTAACACAGAAGCACCAATTTGTATACTTGTTCTTCCTATTAGTTTCAAACTCCATTTTAACTTTTCTCATTTTTTCCTTCCCCAGTCATATTCCACAAATGTTGGTCATAGTTAATATAGAGGAGTAGTACAATAGCATCTATAAATTGTTGTTAAAGATCATTTATTAAATTAATGTAGCAATTTACCCCAATGTGACCTCTACCTGCCAGCAGTGGATGCTATTCTATATACGAAAAAATATGATGGAGATTCCTTGTTGCGAGCTATATAACTTTAATGAAGAGACAAAAATATCCCTCACCCACAGCTCTGACCTAGATTGAACATTAATTTTCAAGACACATATAAAGTCACCTTAATTATATTACCTCTAATTGAAAAATGGATACCGTATTGTAAACGAATACAGAGAACGTCAATTGGTGTCCAAATGACAACTTTTGCCTCTCTAAAAATATATCCAACCACTGCAAGGTACATTTTCATATTAGTATAAAATGACACAGATAGATATAGGTGCCAGTGTGGCCGCCATCATGTTCCATACCGAGTTGGAAAATAGCTCTTTAACAGTGTAATTTTTCACTGAAAGACATCCAGTTAACTTATTGGCCTGTTTTCAGGGCCATTCACTGCTCCCCCAAAGCCCATTTTCTCCTGCTAGTTTGATGACTTGTCTGAGTTGGTAAAAGGGTCATGGATGGAAATTTCTACTCCCTCATCATTATCAACTATGCTAATAAGAACTTTGAATACTGGAATCACATTTAGAAGAAAATTGGAATCAAGTTCCTCTAAGGAAAGGTACTGATAATCTTATTAACTCAAGTATCCATTTATTAAACAAATATTAATTTTTTGGCTATGCATAAAATTTATGGAGAAGGGACAGAGAGATAATGAAATCTTTCAAATCCATATGCTTTGCCTGCAGGAAGACATTTATTACCTGCTGTGATGTCACTGGGTGACTTTCCTGGCTGGTAAAGAGTCAGTTTAAGTTTTCCATCGCTGAGCAAGAGGAGGAGACTGCCTGACACCAGCTGGAGTTCACTGAAGAGCAGAAGTCCCGCCTTATTCCAGGTTCGGAATTGAAAGCTGGCTGAAATGGCTTCCTCTTTAGTAGACGCTGGGAGGACCAAATAACTCCTGGGGCTCAGAAAAGTCAGAGGCATAGACTGTGGTTGTGAACAAGAAAAGGAGGCATTTCCCTGAGGACAGAGGACAAGAAAAGGCACTCAGCTTGTTACCCTCCACACAGATTGGAGTGTAAGTGCTCATAAAGTCTGGTTACCAATCTCATATCATTCTAGCCTGAAAACAATTGGCTGTTACCATGAAGGTCCATGTTAACATTGACTGATACCATGAAGGTCTGAATCATTGCCATTCATCTTAATAGTTCTTGAAGCATGTCCCCAGGCTTTCTAGTCACTCTTCAACCTTAGAATGGACTTGGAAATCTACTTCATTGAGAAGAATCAACATTGAAGTTTTATTTTATACAACCGTTACATTGTCTGTGTATGTTACATTGTCTAACCTTTGTTAGATGGTTAGACGCTTGAGAACACAAATGCTAACTGCTAATGTAAACATATAGAAGGAAGGGAATTTTAAGACTATTAAACCCGCCGCCGGGCATGGTGGCGCACGCCTTTAATCCCAGCACTCGGGAGGCAGAGGCAGGCAGATTTCTGAGTTCGAGGCCAGCCTGGTCTACAAAGTGAGCTCCAGGACAGCCAGGGCTATACAGAGAAACCCTGTCTCGAAAAACCAAAAAAAAAAAAAAAAAAAAAAAAAAAAAGAACCAAAAAAAAAAGACTATTAAACCCTACGGAGATAGGAACAATTATCAGCTTCAGTTTGAGCCTACACTTTATTTGGGTAGCTGCCCTCTCCTGCCTTACACAGAGCACATCCTCTTGTCCAAGAGCAGTGGGATGGTCTTGGCACAAGTGATGTAGACAAACACAATTTAGGACAAACTACACATATATGTCTATATTTCCTTTTAAATTATCTCCCTGTAATAGAAAAGTAAGGAAATTAAAATCTTACTGTGTGTTAGAAACATACAAAGAGCCCAAATTCACCGAGAATTAGGAATAAAATATTTTCGATAATAAATATTCTTGTGATGCACTTTGGGATTTTCTGCACAACATGAGATTCAATTTGCATATTTTGAATTTTAAGGAATGAAAGAAATTAATGAAAATCTATTTAACTCTGCATTTTATCATCAAAATAGTCAAGTTGGAAAACATGTTTCCCAGAATTTCAATCTTTGCTTCTAGCTAAAAGTTCCTACAAAACCTAGAACAATATTTGACAATAAGACACCAGCCATTTTGCCCCCAGAGGTGTTAGGAATCACGTATAATGGTGAGTGATCACAAACAACCTTTCAGTGACACACACTGCTTGCTTGCTAGCAGAAACCCTGAAGTTTCTTTCTGGAAGATGGCTTCCCGAATCCATGCCAAAAGGCCAGGCTTGGGACTTGGTAGATGCCCAATGGTCAAACGACTTGCTATACAAACTTGAGGACTGGAGTTTGGATCTCAGAATCTGGTACAGATGCTGGATGGGTAGGGAAGCCATCAGTAATTTCAACCTCAGATGACTCAGAGTCAGGGAGATTCCCAGTGCAAGCTGGCTAGCAGCAAACAGGCAAGCTCTGAGTTTGATCAACAAATACAACCTCAATGAATAAGGTGGAATAGTGACCTTATTCTGATTAGTATAGTGATTCCCCCCAACAGCAGCCTCCAGCTTCTACTTGCACACATCCACATATATCCAAAACAAACAAAACGACAACAACAACCCATGCATGCACACACACCCCCAAACAAACATACACACAAGGTTTGTCCCACTTTCTGCTCTCTCCCATTCTGTACCACCTCTTTATCATGACAGCTGGTCCTGCTGGGCAGTGACAAGCCAAGTAGATGTCCAGCCCAGATGTGTATCGTGGATTTATTAGAGACAGAAGGTACCCAGAGGCAACAGCTCCTGTAGAAGCCTCGGAAAGCTCATCGCATAAGCCACAAATGCTCTGCCAACTCTACTTGGTCCATTCACACTGCAGCTTCAGTTCGTGAGCTCCTACTGCCAGGCCTTCACTTCCTGGTTCCTCTGCTAAGTCCTAATTGTAACACTCTGCTATTGCTTCCCTGACTGAGCCATGACCAACAGAGCTAAAGGCTGCCACATTTCCATAGACTTGGGGTATAATGGAGCCCAGACAACACTGCTAATTAGACAGCATGGCAGCTCCAATGCTGTGCCAGTCTATAAGCTCTTTATTTGGGATGAATAGCCGTGATAAATGCAAGTGTTTCTTGTGTCTTGTTAACACACCAGAAAGCTACCTAATTCTTGAGGCCTTGTGATCACCCAACAAACTGGTCAGGCAATAACTTCTTAAACAAACTAAACAAACAAACAATATATTGGGAGTAATACTATGTCCATAAAATTTAAACAGCCACAACAAAATTAAAATCATATCGCAATAGAATTTTACTTCTCATGCTATTTTTTAATTTATGCAGCAGAGTTTTCTCCAAATTAAAACATTCCATCTAGGAGAGAGGGGCATGGCTCATGAGATTCAAGAAGTCAAAATATCACCACATGTCTTAGAAAAACTAAAGCTCAGAAAATTCTGGAAGGCTCCTTCCTGGCATTATAGATATCATAAACAATTGCTAGGGGGGCGTCTGACCAGTCAACCTGTGAGGAGAGAGCTCTAGAGTGCACCCTTGTGACTCATCACCTGTGTTGGAGTGGCTTTTTCTGTGACGCAGCTGCTGTTGAGTTGTTCTCACTTGTGTAAGTACCTTGGTATTACCCACACTCCTCCTATTCATGACCCCATTAGAAACTCATTGGTCAACCAAGTTAGACTTTGGTGCAAATATTACTTTGGTCTCTCATGAGTTCCCTTTATGGTGAAGAAGTAGGTGTGTGTGTGTGTGTGTGTGTGTGTGTGTTGTTTCTACCCACAAAAAAAATCTCTTATACATTTACTTCATATAAAAATAAATATATGGCCAGGTGGTGGTGGTGCACACCTTTAACCCCAGCACTTGAGAGGTAGAGGTAGAGGCAGAGGCAGAGGCAGAGGCAGAGGCAGAGGCAGAGGCAGAGGCAGAGGCAGAGGCAGAGGCAGAGGCAGAGGCAGAGGCAGAGGCAGAGGCAGAGGCAGAGGCAGAGGCAGAGGCAGAGGCAGAGGCAGAGGCAGAGGCAGAGGCAGAGGCAGAGGCAGAGGCAGAGGCAGGTGAACCTCTGTGATTTTGAGGCCAGCCCAGTCTACAGAGTAAGTTCCAGAATAGCCAGGGCTACACAGAGAAACCCTGTCTTGAAGCAAAATTAATTAATTAATTAATGAAAATAGGCATATGAAAAATACCTGTGTTTTATGAATTATAACTCCAACAAATAGAATTAAGCTCCTATATGCTTACTGTTAACCAGAGAGAAATTTTAAAGAAGAGCCAAGTCTAAAACATATTGAATGAGACTCTTAAATGGAGCAATTTTATTTAGAAAAGACACATTTTCCTCATTCCTTCACTTGGAGGGTCTTACCATGGTGATGATCTGAGGGCTGTGTTCCTTGACCAAGCCAATGACATCTACGCCATTATAAAAGAGGTTCTCTAAACATCCATGGAAATGTTTGTATGGCAAGGACACTGATTTTGCAGGTGCTGAGATCCCTCCAAAGCTGATCTTAGAAAGAAAAATGGCATCAATAATATTGTTTAGTGATTTTAGGAGAACCTGTTTAAATAATTATGATTAGCAATTATAGCAATAGTCATCCTGTAGATAACTTCACAACACCACACACAGAAAAAAATTAAGATACAGACTTTTAAAAACAAATTTATGTGCATTCAGTCTTCATTTGGGTGACAGTTTAATTATTCTTCCAAGTTGCTAATCACACCTGGTTTTGATATTTATTGCTTAATGAAGAAAAATACACTTTTCTATTCACAGTAGAACTTGGGCTATTTAATAAGGTACCTAATTATGATAGTTTATTTTGTATATGTTCCTAGCACAATTTGCTATTTGCATATTTAAATCGGATGTTAACGAATTAATCTGTTTCTGTTTTAGTCTCCCTTAGATTTGCATTCCTCAGGAGTAGAATACAAGAAAGTCAGATCATGCCTTCTAGATTTGCATGCAGCAATGAGAGCCCATCACTGAAAACATGATCTACACATGTGACTATACATGTCAGGTGAGAGGATGGCCATGTGCTATAATGATACATATAAATACATAATAAATGATGTGCTTCAAGTTTGGTATGAAAGTGAGTTAGACCTCCCTGGGAATACCTTGTCAGCCTGGGGATTTATTCTCAAGGTGTGCTTTTATAGCATTTTTTTGACTAGGAAATTAAACTACACACACATCATCAAATCTGTATTAATTGAAATGTAACCACCACACCTCATAATCAAGATCCAGGTAATTGAATTCTCCTTGGGCATGGAAGTGACGCCTGTGCTCGTCCACTGTAAAGTTGACCTGTTTCCCCAGTCTCTGGATGAGCACAGAATGCCAGTGCTGATCATCCAGCAGGCTGCCCAGTGTGAGGTTGATCAGGGTCGAACTGGAGGTCAGTCTAGCATCACCTAGAAGAAAAAAAAAATAATAACAGCTCTCTGATCCAGTTAAAACGGGTGGGGAGCTTCTATTTGATGGACCAGTATCGCTGACAGTAATTTGTAACCTTCTTTGATGTTTGCCATCCTGAACAGTGGTGTGAATTTACCTGCAACTTGATTATAATGATCTCTCAACCTTGCTGTAATTTCCTCCACTGTTAATTCTTTCTATTATTATTACCCATTGCAAGCTCATTTTCTATGTAAATTTTATCTTTGCTACAAGCTCATTATTTTTACTGCTGTAATATTTTTCAATGACCCATCCCATTCTTTATGATGCTAGGGAATAACTGTGGAGCTCCATCGGTGTTATGGGAAGAGCAGTCAAAGTGGGGTGTGTGCAGTTTGCAAACATGAATCTTATGAACACTGGGCATACACGCAAGTCCTTCAACAGGAAAATAAGGTACTTTCGATGTTAAAGGAAGTGGGCTATGAAAACATCAAGTTACATAAGTAAAAAGCAATGGTCAGACCTTCCAAGAGCCTCACCAAGCAGTTTTACCTGAATTAATAAGTAAGAAGAGCTTTCCTCTTCTTAACTCCAATGTGATATGATCTCCAGCAGGCCCTGCCCTGTGCAGTAGGATCCCATCGCTCTCCATGGTTTTAAATTTCAAAGATATGATATCTCTTATTGGACTCAAGGAGTTTTGATCAAATCTGTAGAGGAGGGAACTTTTTCCATCAAGATCAATTACAACCGACCCTAGGAACAAAGACAGTGAATGTCATCTTTGTACAAATCAATATGGTTTACCCTGAAAAATGGTAACTACTGGTGTGTGTGTGTGTGTGTGTGTGTGTGTGTGTGTCTGTGTGTGTGTGTCTGTGTGTGTTTGTGTGTGTGTGTCTGTCTGTGTGCCTGTGTGAATGTGTGTGATGTCAGACCAACAAGTATCTCATAACATCAAAATCCCAAATTGATTCAATTATATTTGGATCTTTTTAACTACTCAAGAAATTCATGATTTAGAAATACTCTTTAAATGTATACCTCAAATTTTCTTATGTTACTAAAGGCTAGTCTTTACAAAAGAAAAAAATCAGAAAATGATTACAATGAATATATATAATCACTTTATAGTACATATTTTTTAAATCAAGTATAGTTGAATAATGGTATTGGGCTGTTGAAATTAATTTGCAGCGGGGGGAGGAAGATCCAGAAAAAAATGGTTTGAATATCTCAACATTCTTCCAGACATGTGCTATAACTATCAAAGACAGCATCCATACATCCATACACAAATATATATAATATAATATATAGTTTATATTATATATATATATATATATATACATATATATATATAAACACTTCAAGTACATATTAAATTGGCCTTGTGCTCTGTCTTATTATATCATTTCCACGGCCAAGTGATAGTATTTAAGGACAAGGATATTTCTGCCTTCCCAAAGGCATCATTAGGAAGACATGAACCTAATGGTATTGTAGGGTTTATACTACTGCATTTATGTCATACTTTGACATCAACCTGTTTTTCAGCTTTCTGACAGTGTCTTACCTACTCATTGTCAAGCTCACTCATATTCAGTTCATCTTTTAAAAGATGTCATGTTACACTAGTAACATAATAGTACAACTGTCAAAATCAGTTGTACCCACAAAAGACACAAGTGAAACCTATAATGTTCAAAAGTCCTTACTGTATTTTCTGTTTCACCAGTCAAAGATATTTTAAAGCAATTACCCTTGAGAGTACATTGATATAATAAATGAAGAGAAACCCAATCAAATAAGGCACATTTTTTCAATGTGTCATCTGACTTCTTTCAGTAGACAACATGACATAGCTTATTCATATTTCATTGATGAAATTATTATAGTTACTTCTATGCCCAAACATGTATTTGATTCAGACTAATCACTACACCTCAGAAACTGTTAATCACTCCTACCAACCCCTTATATTTTTCCACTATTCTATGAAGCTAAAGACTCAGGGGTCTGATTGTTTTTTTACATCTTGTTAATATGCTTGTAAAGAATTCATTCACATGAATAAACATCACATTCCTTAGAAAGAATAATGCTAGCCGAACAATCATTCCTTGTTATATAGTTGAATGAATGTGCGTGGCTAAAACGTAACTCTTTGTCAAACACAAATGATGTTTTCTACCATTACTAGATGGCAATAAATTAAGAAAAATTTCAGCCAGATAGACTTTAAATGCTGACACATTTGGAGCAATGCAGTTATCTCTGACTTAATGTATTGCTTAGAGGCAACTATCAGAGTAATGATTTTATTTTAGATAAAGACTATTTTTGGAATTAGCTACCAAGAGATTTTTCCCCCATAAAAACCATCCATGTTACTTTAGCCTACTATTTCTTTCTCTCTCTCTCTTTTTCACTATTGTTATTATTACATTATAATGGTTGTATCCATCTTCCATGGCACCTCAAGCTTTGGGGCCTGGAATACTTCCATCAGCAAAATAAGGTAGTGGAAAAAAAGAAAGAAAGAAATCTTGGACAATTGATGCCTAAAGCAATGGGGCAATGTTTTATCCCTCAACTAAAGCCACTTTCCATCCTCTCTGCCCTTTACCTGCTTTCAACCTAACAAGTGTATGGCTATGCATATCAATGAAGTCATTTACTATAAACATACTTAGTCTACCATGTCTGAGGTACTGCATGCTATATGCTGGGTAGAAAGTATTGAAGATCAGTACATCCTTTTGGAGCTTAGACTCAGAGAAGATGAACAAATGTATCCATAAAACCATTACAGAGAGTAGCTGGTGGAGAAAACAGAGCCAACTGGCTAAGATGCTCAAAAAGAGCTTGCTCAGTGGTCAGATGTAGAAATCTGAGTCTCGGGCAGTTCCTTTTCAGTAACCTGGCCTCTCTCTACAGTTTCAAACCCCATATCCTCTCTTCGTCAACTAGATAACTCTTGAGGCATTTAATTTCAAAAAGGCTAGATATTCTCCCAATTATGTTTACATTTACTGTCACAAATTCATAATCAAAGATTATTGAGAACCTACTATGACAAGAAATAATTTAATGCTCTGAGGAAGGATGTGGAGTCCCTTCAAACAAGGTGCCTCCGAGGAGTGGGGGGAGGGAGTGTAGAAATAGGGAAATGAGCATATTGGTGACAAGCCCCTTGCATATTTAACATGCATATAAGCAAGACTGTTCAGAAGGATGGAAAAGATGGAAAGCAATCATGTAGCACATATGGAATATAAAGATGAAATTCAGTATGATCCCTGACATTTTCATATTAATGAAATACTATGCTCACTGACAACCATTCACCTTTTTATTATTACATTTGCAAAGTTATTTACGCAAACATCTGACAGTGAAATATAGTCTTGAACTATCAGCATAAAGCTCTGTATAATGATAAATAAAATACCCTGATTAGGTTTCCAGGGTTTGTTTGATTGTTTGTTTGTTTGTTTTTGTCAGCTTGACACATGTTAGAGTCTTCTGGGCAGAGAAAACCACAGGTACAAAAATTCCCCCCATCAGACTAACTGTAGGCCACCCTGTGGGATATTTTCTTAATTAGTAGTTGATGTGGGAGGGCCCAATGCACTGTTTCCTACTCAGTCTATATTCTTATACACCCCACATCAGATGGTGCTGAGGCATATAAGAAAACCAGCTTAGCAAGCCACAGAGAACAAGCCAGAAGCAAGGTTCCTCCATGGTCCCGCTTCAGGTTCTGTCTCCAGTTCCTTGTTAGGTTCCTGCCCCAACTCCTTTGATGATGGATGGCAATGTGGAAGTATAAATGAAGCCAAACCATTCCTCTCCAAGTTGCTTTTGGTCACTGTTTTATTACAACAGAAACCCTAATGAAGACATAAAAAACAAATGGTAGAAAGATCTGAAACCTACTTCTTTAACCTATCTGCTCCCGCTCATAAAAGAACCTTCTGTGATTTCATAAGGTATTCTAAAAACAAAACAAAAAAAAAAAACAGGGAGTGGCCAGGAATCGAATCTTCAAAGCATCTTTGCTGGGCAAGGTCCCACAATGTTTTTACATTCAGGCTTAGAGACAAAGATTTGTGTTCCTATGATAAAAATACTTGACAGATATAAAATATGAGAGGAGAGATTTATCTTGGCTCTTGTTTTCAGAGGTCTCTAGCATGTCATGGAAGGGTGTATTTGTGGTACTGATGTTTGAAGTAGAACTCCTCACACTATGGGGGATGAGGAACCAAAGAGAGCAGGCAAAACAGGGGCCCATATAAAATCGACAAAAGCCTGGTCCTTATGGCAGACTTTGGCCATCCAGGCCTCACCTCCTAGAATTGCCACAGTGCCGCATAGCTACTCCCAGCAGCGTTGGGACATGTACTCAGATACAAGCCTGGGGAACATCTCATATTCAAACAATAATAGTGGGGGTGGTTGTTTTCTGTCTCACAACAAATTACTTAACCTCTTTGTCTTGCTTCTTCATGCATGAAATGAGAGTTAACAGCATATTCTCCACAGGTTTGTTGTATGAGTGTTTATCCACATAGTAACAAGTAATCAATGAGCACTCATTGCTGCTAACGCTAGCCTATTATTTATTATTAGGATATTGCGCAGGAAAAGAGCTGCTCAAATTAACTACTTGGGTGGATTTCTGATTCTTTAAAACATAGTGAATTTCTGAAGAGCACACACACACACTCACGCATTCACACACCCACATTCACATATGCATATGCACATACATACACAGGCACATATACATGTCCATACATGCATGTATACACACACACACCACATGCACATAGACACATGCATATGCCAAACATGGACAGAAAGACATGTGCACATGCACACGCAGACATACACACACATACACACATATATACATGCAAGGCATGCACATATACATGCAGACCACACACACACACATATATATACATGCAAGGCACGCACATATACATGCAAGGTACACACACACACACACACACACACACACAGAGAGGGATGCTCTTCAGTTATCAGAGCCACTGCCAGGTTATGCAGAGACAGTGATCTGAGCCTGCTGTGGATTCTGTGGCTCTTTCCCTGTCAGCTTCTGCTCAAGCCGACTGACTCCGGCAGTTGTTGGTGACCTGAATTCTCCTCAGTGAATACTGCCATCTCCAATCTGCTTAATTTAAAGCAAGAATTGAGGCAAGAAGAGACTCAAAAGGATTGTAGGCCTAGACCAATTCTCCTTGTGATTCCATATGTGTCTTTGCTTATATATGATGCAGAAATGTAAACTTCCACAGAATGGAAAGCATTCCAATAGAAAATTTACAAATGTCTTTCACCGGAGCTGTGTGGGAAGCAATGCTCCTGAAATGGGCACTCAACCTGCCTTCCTTCAGCATATATTTATGGCCAGCTCTCTGCGAGCACAGAGGCAGATGAAGCATGGCATGAAAACGAAGCACACTCTTTTATATTTCTCAAAAACCTTACTATCTATGAGAAGACACACATCCCTGAGATGCAATTATTCATGCTTTTGTTCAGAGCTTTGCTTCTGGATCGGGCAATGTCCCCAGTGCTGTCTATGATGCGCAAGACAGCCAATCTACAATATCCTCTGTGAAGGATTTCAACTGAGCTGCAGAAACGCTTCACCGGCTTGAGCAGCAGACACTGTCGCTACCTGTACATACTTCCTGTGCAAAGCCACTTATCATTTTGAGGTATTCTCTTAGGGCTGACTCTCTCTACCTAACCCCTCTATCCAGTCCCACTCCAAAAGTTTGAGCATTCTAATCCTTTTCTTTTTCCAGCATAAGAAAAATGTTATTTTCATCTTAATGACCCCATTCATATAAAAGTTTGCATTCATTTTTTTAATATTTTATTAGATATTTTCTTTATTTACATTTCAAATGTTATCCCCTTTCCTGGTCTCCCCTCCAAAAACCTCCTATCCTCTACCTCCTCCCCCTGCTCACCAACCCACCCACTCCCACTTCCTGGCCCTGGCATTCCCCTACACTGGGGCATAGAACCTTAACAGGACCAAAAGCCTCTCCTCCCATTGATGTCCAAAAAGACCATCCTCTGCTACATATGCAGATGGAGCCATGAGTCCCACCATATGTACTCTTTGGCTGGTGGTTTAGTCCCTGAGAGCTCTAGGAATACTGGTTAGTTCATATTGTTATTCCTCTTATGGGGCTGCAAACCCCTTCAGCTCCTTGGGTCCTTTCTCTAGCTCCTCCATTGGGGACCCTGTGTTCAGTTCAATGGTTGGCTGCAAGCATCCACCTCTGTATTTGTCTGGCACTGGTAGAGCCTCTCAGGAGACAGCTATATCAGGCATCTGTCAGCAAGCACTTTTTTGGCATCCACAATAGTGTCTGGGTTTGATGAATGTATATAGATTGGATCCCCAGGTGGGGCAGTCTCTGGATGGTCACTTCTTCAGTCTCTGCTCCATACTTTGTCTCTGTAACTTCTTCCATGTGTATTTTGTTCTTCCTTCTAAGAAGGACCGAAGTATCCACACTATGGTCTTCTTTCTTCTTGAGTTTCATGTGTTATCTGAATTGCATCTTGGGTATTCTAAGCTTCTGGGCTAATATCCACTTATCAGTGAGTACATACCATGTGCATTCTTTGTGATTGGGTTACCTTACTCAGGATGATCTTAAAGGGCTGTCACTTTTGAAAGCAATTCCCCCCTGACTCCAAGTGGATTACTAACAACAAAAAAAAAAATCTAAGAGGGTAAATTTTTAAATTGAACTCTTTGGCCCAATCATAATAAAACAAACTGGACCAACAAGATGGCTCAGTACATAATGATTCTGCAAATTCAAATGACCCACATTTAATCTCCAGGACCCACCTAAAAGGAACTCACTCCTGCAAATTGACCTTGGTCCATGACTGCCACAGTACACACACGGAGAAACATACTAAGTAGTTTTGAAATTTTTAAAAAAAATAATCCAACTGAATAATTTTTAACTGGGTATTCCATAAACATTCAACATCTTGAGCTCTTCCTGGTTGGCACAGAAGCTGTGGACTCTTAACTTGAGACCCAAGAATACAGCCCTGCCCCCGTGAAGCTGACTTAGGTGACAGGATGAAGAAGATTTCACCAGAAGAACAAGTAGGATACAGAGGCCGATTTTCTGAAATCAAATAACCTCATTGCCTACCGAATTGTACTGGGGAAAATGAATACATTTTATTTATTTATACTACAATTGGTTCTTGAAGAAAGTTGCAGAGGTAGGAGAGATTTTTTTTTCCCTGAAAGATACTTCAGGATAAATTGATTTTGCGAGTTACACTATGAATCATAGCATTATTGATGAGGACAGATGACTAAAACTTAAAAGAGAAAGATTAGAACAGAAAATTCGTGAACTGGAAAATCATTCCTCCAATAAGAGAAAATTAATTTTATTTAAAGGTCATGAAAGGATTCTTCTTGAAAAAGATAATTAAGTCTTCTGTTCATTTAGGGTAGAATTACCCTCCAAAATATAAATCGAATAAGAATTTTATCTTTAGGGGCTAGAGAGACAGCTCAGCAGTTAACACTTCTTGCAGAAGGCCTTGTTTGAATCACAGAAACCAAGTCCGACTTCTCACAACTAACTACAGATCCAGGGACATCTGACACCCACCTTTAGCCTTCAAGGGCATCTGTAACCAGCTGTGTATATATACTCAGATACACACACGCGCACACACACAGACGCGCACACACTAAAAGAGTTTTATCTTTAAAGATCAAAGAATAAAATTAATACAGACCTTCTATGAGCTGGAGAAAGGGACCATAGGCCAAGTGCTTCTTGGTTAAAAGTGAAGTCAGCTTTTAACAGCAATCATACTGTTTCTTTATGCGAGAATTATTACCCATGAATTACTAAACTAAGGAATATAAATCAAATGGAGTCACCGTTAACCTATTCTATAGTGAGATATTCAAGCGGCAGGGTGATGGATAGGCACTTGAGACCTGCATTACTGAATCAGGTTGGAGACCAAGCACTCAAGAAATCAACAGGAAATGGGTTATACTATTTTTGCATAGAAGCATAAAGGAACCGAGGATGATTTAAGGGACTCCCACTTCTAAAACAATTCAAATGAATACCATAAAACGGAAAGAGGAATAGAAGCAAGCTCTACACCAAACCACAAAGCGCAGTGACTCCTCTGCCATGGCTCTAAATAAAAGTCAGCAATAGGCTGAGGTGCTGGACATAACTTGTGTACTTAAACATCCATCGTAACTAACTTTCTGGGTAGATGAAACCAGTAGCATTTGATCCGGCAAGGCCATTTCAGTGGGTTGTGGGAAGATACGAGTTGTCTTTCAGTCTCTGGTTTGATTGGTAACTTCTATGATGTTGCCAAAGTCACCTAAATACTTTTTTTTTTCTAACATGGAAGATGAAGAGATTAAATATCATGCTCCATATGACCAAAGGTTCTCTGGAAATCAAACAGAAGTACCACAAGGTCCCAACATAGATGACAGTCATACCATTTTGATAAGAATATTTACAATCATTTATTCGCCTCAATGATGTCTCTGTCCTTATTCAACAGTTACATTTTAAATGTAATGAATTTACTTTTATGTACTATCTCATTGTTTAGTTTATATGGAAATAGCTTTATAGATTTATTTTTGATTGTGTGTATATGTCTGTGTTAGGTTTATGCACATGTGTGCAGTGTCCTCAATGGCTAGAGAGGGTGCCAGATGCGCTGGAACTGGAGTTACAGGTAACTGTGTGCCTCCTGATATGGGTGCCAGAAAGGGAACTCGGAACTTCTGAAGGAGCTGTCCATGTTCTTAACCACAGAGCCATCTCTCTAGAAACTATATAAAAATAGTTTTCATTCATCTATTTATCAATTTTTATTACACAAAGATTATGCTATATGCCACCATGGAAGCCACTATTTCAACAGTGATCACATCCTGTCCTCAAAAGTCCCCCAATCTAAAGTGAAAGACACTAATCTACTTACCAAGTCCAGAAGTACTTTCAAATTATAAATGGTATATGAAAGCAGAGTTACAGGGAGGATTGGGCTAGATATATTTAAATTGCATTGGCCATGAGGTCTATCTCTGCTGCTAAGATATCTAAGCTAAACACATAAAGGATTGAAGGTCAGGAGAGGAAATGAAAGATAGTGAATGAGTCCCCTTGGGAGATGGAGAAGACAAAAGGGTTGGCATTGAGGAAGAAAATGGAAACAGCCTACAGGAAGTACCATTCCAAGCAGGTCACCGTGTTCATGGGGTGACCTGCCTGTGGGTTTCTGTATTTGGACTTTGTTCTTACATCTAGGAGTTAACCATTGACCCTCAAGTAGGGCCAGCGCTTCTCAGTTGGTGTCACTATGGCCTTCCAGTTCAAAGATCAATGTGTTTAACTGTTCTTATAACTGGCAGGACTAGAACTGCAAGAGTGGCCCTCCACACTGCATGGATGCTCTTTGTCTCTAAAACTGTATCCTCGGCATCTCACGCTGTCTCCTATTATCTCATCTCAGGTACATGGTGTTCAAAAATCAGCCAAGGACTGGGAGCAGGGGAAGGGGAGCTGGAGCTCTCCATTGATAACTTCTTTTGAATATCTCCTTCTCAATTTTTAGCCTCTCTGGAGACCTGGAACTCTGGCCTCTATCTCCTAAGTCTGCAATGGCTGATAAACTTTCTGCTTGTCCTAAGAAAACTGCCAGTTGAATATGAATCTCCTGGAATGTGCTTCTTGGCTTTCTAGAATCCAATGCTTTCAATTTTCTACCTGCTTTGAAATGAATTTCAGAGCTCTGAGGCTGGATGGGTCACACGGCCCCCAATGGAGGAGCTAGAGAAATTACCCAAGGAGCTAAAGGGAACTGCAACCCTATAGGTGGAACAACAATATGAACTAACCAGTACCCCGGAGCTCTTGTCTCTAGCTGCATATGTATCAAAAGATGGCCTAGTCGGCCATCACTGCAAAGAGAGGCCCATTGGACTTGCAAATTTTATATGCCCCAGTACAGGGGAACGCCAGGGCCAAAAAGGGGGAGTGGGTGGGTAGGGGATTGGGGGGGTGGGTATGGGGGACCTTTGGTATAGCATTGAAAATGTAAACGAGGAAAATACCTAATTAATAAATAAATAAATAAATAAATAAATAAATAAATAAATAAATAAATAAATAAAAAGCCTATCTGTCTAGTATGTTTACTTGTTATGGGCACCAAGTTAACCCAATAAAAGTTGTTCTGACCCAACATACCAAAAAAGGAAGTCATTTGCCTTTTTTTTTTCTTAACATTTGTAATCACTGTAATCCATTCATTTATCCAAGGTTGCCAAATGGGCATGTTTTCAATACTATCATATTTTTAATATTATTTCCTAGTTAAAAGGAGAAAGGAAACATTCTCTGTCGTATTTAAATATTATAGAATATTCTGGAGATTATGAAAGAAACATTTATTTTATTAGCTTTCAAAATAAGAAATTGATACCTTAATGTCTCTCATATGTGACTTATGGGTCTGTGAAAAATTATTATGGGACCAGTAAGAAAGTAGGTAAAGGGCTCCATGACAAACGTGATGACCTGATGACCCAATGACCTGAATTCAGACCATGGGACTCATATGGTAGAATGAGGAAATTATGTCTCATAGTTGTCCTCCAACAAACACAAACAAACAGAGAGAGGGGGGGAGAGAGAGGAGAATGAAAATATGGAGCAGGAATGAAGGAGAGAATATAGACTCGACAGTTAAAAGTTTTGCCCTCTTGGTGAAGTTCCAAATTTGGTTCCCACATCCAGACCTAACAGCTAACAACCACCTGTAACTCCAGCTCCAAGGGATCCAACTCCCTCTTCTGGCCTCCATAGACACTGTACTCACATGCACATTGAAACACATACATAACTTTCAAAAATAAAAATAAATATTAAAAAATAAACATTGTTATGAACCCCTTTATTTACATATACTTGACATGTTTTGGAGTTGTATAGATACTTCTATTGATGTTAAATGTTTCTGTTGTGGGATGGGAGATGCCTTCTCCATTATTTCTGAACTCTTTGCACACACTTCTGAAGATTTTTTCATAGTTTTCATAGTTCTTTCTTCTAGTATTGTAATGCTAGCTGTATGGCAGCATCAATAGAACATTACCTGCCAAGTAAAAATATTAGAACTATATAAAAGCTTTACAAAGAATGGCAGAATCTGTCCAATTGAATTTAGGCTCACTAGAAGCTGGCTTACTTTTAAATCTGACACAAAATAGGATCCTTCAGCTATGTCTTATAGACAGATGAACAGTTAGATAAGCAGCTGTGTCTAAGTTACCTGGTCAAACTTTCAGCAATTATCATGAGAAACTAGCTCAATAAATATGTATTTGATTCAATTATAACTTTCTGTTTCCATAAATGAACTGCTTTTAATTTTCTGTCCTAGCAGGGTACATGATAGACACGATAGAATCCTTAAAGCAGAAAAATTACTACCTTGCTTTCTTTGAGTATTATGGTAGTCTGAGTAAAAATGTCCCTCATAGGCCCATAGATTGGAATGTTAAGTCTAAGGACTGGCACTATTTGAGAAGGGTTAGGAGGCATAGGCTTGTTGGAGGAAGTGAATCACAGAGGGTGGGCTTTGAGATTTCAGAAGGCTATATTAGGTCCAGTGTTCTCTCTACTTGAAGATCAGGATGCCACTCTCAGCCACAGTTCCAGTGCCATTAGTGCTGCCATGCTCTTGCCATGCCCCTGCCATGATGATAATGGACTTACCCTCTGGAACTGGAAGCAAGCCCACAATTAAATTAATACTTTTGTAAGAGTTGCCTTGGCCATGGTGTCTCTTCACAGCAATAGAACAGTGACAAAGACAAGTACTATTTTCCCCTTGGGAAGCTGAAATCTACTGATGACATTGTTATACTCTGGACTTTAAGTGTCCCCTGAAGGTCTATGTAGTCAAGGCTTGCCCCTTGCTCCTAATACAGTCAGAAAATGGTTGAAATATTAAGAAATGCGGTCTAATAGCCAATCTTTCAGCATGCTTCAAAAGACACTGTGGACCCTCTGTCTCTTCCTTTTCTCCCCTTTATTCATGTCCCAACTATGAAATGAACTTGCTGCTACAACAAAGTACCGTTATATCTCAGGACCCAAATCAACAAACCAATAGACTGTGAACCAAACTTCCCAATGAGCCAGAGCAGCCCTTTCCCCTTCTTAGGTTGATGGTTTCATGTCTATTAGAACAACTGAAGCTAGCTCACAGTGTATAATTCCAGCTTCCAGTGTTTGGGACATTATTAAATGTGCATTTCTATTTTTTTAAACTTAGCATGAGCTTCGTAATGATTGACTTATGTTCTCTTCGATGAATAAAACCTGTAATTTTCTCTCGCACAGTCAATATTTAAGCCATTAAATACCATAGTTCAGTATTTTTCTACATTTCTTCTCATCAAGTCTCTCATTCAGTTCTCCCTGTGTCTCATTCCTCACTGTTGGAGGTTGGGCGTGCTGCTTGGATGATGGGGAAAGCCTACCCGAGGCTCACCAAAATGCCTCCATTCACTCATCCATCTATCCAGAGGATTGATGACAGAAAGAGGAACCTGTTGTGCACCAGGACAAAGACAAAACACTGTGGAGAAGAAAGACTGCTTTGTGACAGTTGAAAACATCGCTAGGTCTGAAAGTGGCATATCAGAGAAGTTGAGAGCACCTATTACTCCCTGAGGGAAGATGATTATCTCTGGAAGAAAGAAGGCAGAGTATGGAACAAATGCTAAAGGCACCATGCAACGCCCCTAGGGCTAGAAAAACCAGGAAATTATGGCATGCCGCAGCAACAAAAATTAGTTCAGTATGGCTAAGTAGTTGGATATTCTTATTTTGTAGATGAGCAATAAGAAAAGACCATGGGCTACAAAATAGGGATCCTTACTCAGAATTGCAGGTAAGGAATTTTAAGTGCAGACTAAGGACAACTGCTGAAGCAAATCAGGCAGATTTATGAACATCGCCCCCTGTAATCTAATCCCCACTCCCTTAGGGCATGCCCAGTACATTCACATTCACCCAGCAATTTTCTGACCTCTGATTTTATTTACACCCCTGCACTTGTCTTTGGAACACATAGCATCCCCTCATCTAATCATCAAAGGCTTAGATCTCTTTTCCTTCCTTCTTCCATCGCTCACATCCTTCCATCCACCTCTTCTCTGGATCTATAAATGTGTTCACAACTGCAGGGGCCAACATTATCTAAAATTTATACTTTCCCTTTGATGTCATAAAATTTAGCTTCTGCTTCTCTCATTACTCAGGAGACAACTTCAGGTTTGCTGACATTAAAGTGGAGCAGGCTCTTTGATAGGGATTTTCCACGCACCTGGCATCTCTTCATAATCAGTTGTTGGCTCTAACTTGTTGGGGCAGAGGGCTATAAAAAAGTACATGTGGGTCTCACAATAGCCATTTTCCATGAAATGCTCACAGGGCATCTTGAGTCTATAACTTTAGTAGGCATGTGTATTAGACACAATGTAAAGAAGGTGGTCAAAAAAATGGGAAAAATAGGGCTCATTGGGTAAAGGTGCTTGCTGCCAAACCTGTCAACTTGAGTTTGAGCATTAGTCCCTATGTGGAAGAAGGAGAGAACTGTCTCCTGAGAGTTTTTCTTTGACCTCCATATGTGCACCATCACACACACACACACACACACACACACACACATACACACACACACAGGCATGTGCATGGCTGCACTAAAAGTGACAAAATATATTAATTATTAAAACAAATAAATAAAGTACATGAATGGCCTGCTCCAATTGTAGAGAAGCATTTCCATTTTTCATGATGCACATATAGTTGTTAAAACTTAGTGCTTCATTATTTTATTAGCGCCGACATAGAACAATTTATAATTTACTAAGAAATGAATTTATGAATGTTTCAGTTCTATATGGGCAACCTAAAGGCTTGGAGTTGGCTCCATGTTTCATAGGCACTTGAACTTGATGAGTCAACAACAGGATTAATTGCCCCTCTGTTCAATTCAACAGCCTGTTCGTTCTCCAGTGTGCCCTGTCCCAATAGATAATACCACCTCTCAGTGATGCAATGATTCAGTGTCCACTCACACAGTGACCAAGCTCTGATGCTTCAGTAACCTCAGGGGACTCTTGATACTGACCTTCTCTGTCTCCATGGATTGCTGTTCCAGTGGTACACCAATTGTCTTGCACAGATGCCATCAAAAGTCTCAAATTCTGCTTCTATCTACGTATTTAACCCTCTAACCTGTAACCTTCATTTTAGTCCAAGACACCATTGACAAATGCAAACTGATCCTCTAGCCTAAGGAATGGTGCTTCCCACAGGGGGCTGGCACCTCCCATATCAACTGGCATAATTAAAACAGTCTCCCTTTAGACATTGTCTACCAACCCAACATGGCCAACCTCTTCATTGAAACCCTTTTCCCAGATAATCCCAGGTTGTATCAAGTTGCAAATTAAAGCTAATTATCCCATGATCCACCCACACTCTGTCCTTTATTTGACTGAACAGAATCGCTTTTTTATGGAATAAAATCAGTTATTCCATGACCCATCAACCCTCTTTTCTACATCAGACCGAATAGAATCACATTTTCTATCTGGAATCTCCTCCAAGCTTGCTATGAGAAAATACATCTTAATTTCAAAATGTACTGTTATCAACTCCTTTTATTAACCTCAATCTTTGTTCCTCACATTTATATGCTACAGCATCTTACAAGCTACATTACTTTGCATTTGATGAGTAGAATGTATTTCAACATTGCACTGCCTATCTTATTTAATAAAATATATGCTATTTCAGAATTTCTCTATATAGTATATTTTATACAATATATAGTATATATTATACTTTATATATAGTACATATAGCATACTTCATACTTTATATATAATATACTTAATAAATATATAATATGTAGTAAAATTATCTTCTAGAAAATGTCAGTGCATGCTTATTTGTGAATAGATATAGGGACCAAGTAGTTATGAGGAACACTAACTTTGGAAAGTGATGTCATTCATTTTAGATCTTAGGTCTAATGTGTGTTGTCTGATCTTGGACAAAGTTCTGAATTTTTCTATGGTCCCCTTTCTTCTATGTCAGATGTAAGACACTTTGGTAGGCACTGCTTTTGAATGAATGGCACAGACAAAACCTACCCACAAACTACGTTAGGTGTGTGCATATGGGAAGAAGCAGTCAGAAAAGGCTTGCTTCACTGAGCATAGACGACCATCTCATGGCTGTGATCCAGGAGGAAGACCTTGCCCTCACCCCAGATACTATTGTTTCCTATTGAAAGATGTGGTGGAGGAATGCCCTCCTATGTCTAGAACAAATTCAGCCTGATCTTGTCTACACCACTCAAAAGAGTTGCAAACAAAGGGTTGCAGTGAGTGCTTAGCCCTTTCATCCATGAATAAGGAAAGCCAAAGGTTCCAGCTATGTCTATGCACAGTGACTGAGAGCAGGTCTATGGCTCATTAGGTACGAGTTTCTGCTTGTCTCCTTCTATTCCTGCATAAAATAGTGAGATCCATGTACCTATTCCTCTGTGCTATTCAAACTAAATGAGAAAAGACCTACAAATAATGTTCTTTGGCTTATAATAGCTGTTCAATATGTGTTGACTTTATGGTATCATATGTAATCAATTAATACTCATGCAAGGAATGATGGTATAAATAGTGGGAGAATGTGATCATGAAGATCATCCAGCCTAAGGATTAAAGTCAATATCCAGCCCATTCCTCAGAGTCACTTACATCCAAGCAAATTTTAAGTTGGTTTCTAGCTCACTTCTGAGACTATCTTCCCATTAAACGTATTACTTTGTATCTTTAACAATTTAAAACTATACATGTATCATTTTACATGTATCAGCTCTTGTCTTAGCATTTTACTCTATGTTTTTGAGTTTAAAATATACTGGTACTTAAGTCATGGGTCAGTGAGAAAAGGAGACTGATTGGCGGGCAGGAAAATGCTTATCCTCAAAACAGTAAACGTACTCACAAAAGAAAGGAAGAAAGAAAGAAAGAAAGAAAGAAAGAAATAAAGAAAGAAAGAAAGAAAGAAAGAAAGAAAGAAAGAAAGAGAGAGAGGGGGGGAGGGAGGGAGGGAGGGAGGAAGGAAGGAAGGAAGGAAGGAAGGAAGGAAGGAAGGATGGATAGATAAAGAGTCATAGGCCTCAGACACTAGGGAGTCACTTAGGTTATCCTTAGTCATGTGGCATCAGAGAGAACTCAAAGAACTCTCAACCTCAGTAGGCACTACTCTGTGAGCATTCTACATAATAATTCGGTTTCAGCAAAACAGCCTGGAATTTACAGTCAGAATTCAAAAGGTGCCACTAAGTATTGAACATAGCTGGATTGCTTCATTTCCTCAAGACTCACTTTACCCTAGAAAACGTAAAAATTTGACTGTGTTGAAAACACGATCCATATCACAGTGTATCCACAAGCAATGTCAGCTCTTACTCTGCTGTGATAAATATTTTTGCAGAATGAGTGCTCCATAGAGAATGCAATTGTCAATACAATGCAGTCTGGTTTTCTTTCCCTTCATTGTCTGCCATGCATGTGTGAGTTTGGCTAACCTCCAGGATCTAAAGACAGGCTGGGGATATAGACTCATGGTAGAGAATTTGTCTAGTGCATAGTGGGTGCTAGATACACTCCTCCAATCAATAACAACAAAAGCAGCAGCAGCAAAAACAACAAGAATAACAACCATAGCAACATCAACAACAACAAAATGTTAGAAATACACCCGTTTGTCCAAGTTTTGGGTTCTAGAACTTGATTGTCGATTGTCGTATGCTATTTTTTAAAGGGTGATTTGTTTTCCAGGTCTGAAAATTATGAACTGAGAAACTAACACACCCAGAGCAGCTAATCTGTGCCACAGAAGCCAAGAAAGCCAGCAGTCCAGCTGGGCAGATGGTGAGAAGAAAGCTGCCCTGGAACTCATCTCTCTGATCCAGCAGCTGGAGGATGCAGGCGCTCAAGTCCTGGGCTCCAGGAGGAGACTTGGCTGCAAGCCCAGCTCTGCCACTTCCTGTCTATGTAGCCTTTGCAAGTCAACCAACCCAAGCCTTAGTTCTCTTTTGTGAAAAGGGAAAACAGAAGAGTTCTCTTGCCATAGCTTCCTGGGTTCCTTTGAGATGTCATACATGTCTTTGTACAATGTCTATAAGAAGCACTCACAGAACTGGATAACTCAGTTCAGATTCCCAGTGCCCATTTGAAAAGCCAGTCAAAGTGATACATGCCTGTAGCCTCAGCAATGGAATGACAAATATGGAAGCATCCTGGTGGGCTCCCAAGGAAGTCTACTGGAGTCAGTGAACTCCAGGTTCAGTGAAAGTCTTGAAGAAAGAAAGAAAGAAAGAAAGAAAGAAAGAAAGAAAGAAAGAAAGAAAGAAAGAAAGAAAGAAAGAAAGAAAGAGAGAAAGAGAGAGAGAGAAGGGAGGGAGGGAGGGAGGGAGGGAGGGAGGGAGGAAGGAAGGAAGGAAGGAAGGAAGGAAGGAAGGAAGGAAGGAAGGAAGAAACAGAAACAAAGAAAATGATAGAGAAAGACCCCTGATACCAACCTCTGGCCTCCACACACATGGGCACACACAACCACACATACATAAGCATGCAGAAAACACATACATATATTGTACATACACAAAAAGAAACACCCTAGTACATACAGTAAGCAATCAGGCAAGTTTATCTAGTTTTAGAATCAGGAATATTAATACTATTAATATTGGTATTGGTGCTGTTGCTAATTAAATTACTGTTTCATCAAATATCATTACAGTTTTACTAGAAGCCTAAAGGGGACAAAAATTGTTGTTTGATAATATTGATGGCGGCATTGGGTAGCAGGTACACCATTAAAATGTGACGGGAGCTCCAAGCAGTCTATACAATATGATCTCTTGGCCAGAGTTTTTAAAACTTCATCAATGATCTGGGAGGTTGACCTAACAGTTAAGAGCCTAAACTACTCTTCCAGAAGACCCTAGTCCCATCCCCAGAACCCACATTCATCAATACACAACTACCTGTAGCTCAAACTTCAGGGAATCTGACGCCATCTTCTGACCTCCAAGGGGATCTACCCATATATGCACAAGCCCACACAGAAACACAGGGCTAAATTAATTTTTTTAAAAATGTGGCAAAAAAATTTAAAAAAAGATAAATAAATAAAGTAAATGAAATTTTACTAGAGGGGTAATGATGTAGTAAAACTGAACAGATCTGTGTTTGATCCTGGAGTTTCCCAAGTGTTAATTGTAAGCTATTGAGTCAATGCTTGAATCTCTCCAAACCCCAGCTTGTTTGCCTGATTGCTGTAGATCGTGTTAACCAACTGACTGCTCTATAATAGCAGAGCCCCTCCTAGAATGGTGTGGCTTGAGTGAACTATCAACAACTCTTAGGTCCCTTCCCTACAGAAACAAACAAACACATGTAATAGAATGCTTCGTCACGGGAAGTCTAAGTGAAATCTGTGGTCCCTGCCTTTCTTTTTTTAAGTGAAGATATTTCAAAGACATTTTATATTCTGGCAGAGGTCTTCCTTGTCTGTTTTAATTTATGCTGAGGGCATGGCACATTTTAAAAAATGAATTCCTTGGGATATTATTTTTAGGCTACAGAGAAAAATACTCAGCTTTCATATAAGCTGGCTGGTCATACATACTAAATGGAGTGAGGTCTTTTTTCTTTTCGAGACAGGGTTTCTCTGTGTATTCCTGGCTGTTCTGGAACTCTTTCTGTAGACCAGGCTGGCCTCGAACTCAGAAATCCGCCTGTTTCTGCCTCCCAAGTGCTGGGATTAAAGGTGTGTGCCACCACCACCCGGCTTTGTCTCTTTTCTTGAAGCCAGAGTATTAACATGGAGTCAAATATAACCACTGGAGGAGATGCAATATTCAAATACTCAGACTATTTAGTAATGATAGCTTTGTAACGTACACACACACACACAATGAAAGAAGAGAAAGCACACGTGCTTCATCCCTGAATTAAAATGTAAAAGTCGAACACTCCAATAAATATTAGCAGATGTGGTCACGAGAACGGCCTTCCACTGGAGTCATTCCTGTCTCATGTCTTTCTTCATACCTACAAAGTTGACTTCCGTTGTACAGTCTGGCTTTTCAAGCACCTCCTTTGATGTCTATTTCAACACGTTTGGTAAACAAAACACTTACGGTATGCACACCCGAACACCTCAATGCGCATCCCGATTCTGCCCTTGGGGTTCCATTCTAGAGGAATGAAGCGTAGGAACCTGGCTTTGATTGAAGGCTGGAGTCTATAGTACACAACGCTGTCTGCGTTCGCGTTCCCAGAAAATCCCTGGAAGAAAAGGAAAAGAAGGATCTCTATCTGGAGGTTGTCAGCGTCACCTGGGAAGAATGTCTGTGTGCAAAGATGGCCTTTCCTTCTGCCCCCACCCCCGGTCCCCGCCCCCGACCCCCGACCCCTGCCCTGTGAAAACTGTCACTTCCTTTAAGGAAATCAGATGAACTGTTTTGTCTCTCCATGCACAAAGTGACTGTTACCTCCGTTTCTTTGTATTAAAAGAAGTCACACTTTGTATTAAATTGCAATCACACCTATTAGAGCGGCTTTCGACTAGAATACCCTCAATAAAAATTGCTTCAGCAAAACACGGATTAAACGTAAAAGTGCCCCCGCGCCAGTGGCTGCCAGCACTGCAAACAGTGTGCAGAAGCCGAGGAAATAATCTCTCAGTATTGAAAAACTATTACCTGATTCAGCAAAGAAACTGCTCACCTGTTTCGGCTATTGCTCTTTCTCGGCTCCCTCATTAGCATAAACAAAAGCCTCCCCCCCAAGTAGGAGCCACACTCTATAAGTGCTGCTAAGCTTCATCAGCACACTGCCTCAGTCTTGTCCATTGCCGTAAAGGGATACTGGAAGCAATGAGAATTTGGAAAGACCCGTGATTAGACTTACAGGCTCTGGCTCTGGAAAACGAGAGAGACCTTTGGAATGATGCTAAGCCAGCACAGTCAATTTGCAGATGAGGAAATTAAAGGTCAGGAAGGTGCAAAAAAAAAATCTCTGGCGTCTGCAAAACCATCACACTGAGTAAGCCTGTGTTCCTTACGCAGTATTAGGGCACATTCGCTGATGTATAGCTTGCCTCCAATATTCATAGAACTCAGCACCCTAGCTACTTGAAACACATTTAAAGATCTATTTATTTTTATTTTAGGAGTGTCTGCATGAATGTTCACAAACCATGTACATGTCTGGTGCCTGGGGAGGGCAGAAGAGGGCACCAGATCCTCTGAAACTGGAATTCCCATTGTAAGAGTCCCTGTGGGTGTCGGAAACCAGAGGTGGGACATCTTAAGTCATACCTCCAGCCCGGAGCCATGTTTATCTGCCACATCATGGGACTTCACATATGACGAAATCAGTATGATAGAGAAGCTGTTCCCATCACCCATATTTCACCCTTATTTCTTCTCCACCCCCTCCTCCAACTCTTCTTCCTCCTTATTTTTGTTTACACTGTCACGATTTCTATATGTAGGAATGGCATAGGAAATATGCAGACTCATTATGCTGGGTCTCCTTAAAGTTAATCAATAAGGGACCAGCTAAGAAGGCTAAGAGGCAGACAGCAGATTCCAGTATTACCAGTCAGTACTCTTATGTACCAAAATATTTTCTAACACATTCTTTAAAAACATAAAAAAATAAAAAAAAGTTGCGTGTTTTGAAATCAACTCCCGTTGATTCCGTGAGTGATCAATTCGTTTCTTCTGTTTCATCAGCATCCCATTCCCCCGGTTTTTCAGGCTGGCACCCCACAAGGATCTCCACAACTGTACATTTCCACCTGCAAATTAAATCTGAAATCTGGCACCCGTAATAGCTAATCCTCATCTGCTACTCGACTGTACTTGGAACCAGCTAAGAAACTAACTTAGGTGCGCATCTGTGAGAAGGTTTTCCACAAAGAAAGACTGACCATCAGTGTCAGTGGGTGATACCCCCAGATGGGTTTGGGACCATCCCATGAATAGAAGTGTGAAGTGGAGAAACCAAACTCTGCTTCCGGACCGAGGCTCTGGCTGCTATGGTTACCCCCCCCCCCCCCCCCCCGCCATGCTGGACTTAGCCTCAAATCATAAACCAAAAATAACCTCTTCCCCTCACTTACTTGCTGATGGGTGTACAGTCACAACAGTCAGAAAAGCAACTGATACAGCCTGGTTTACCGTCTCTACTATGACCACCCAGTTCCACAAAGCATGGTCTCATCAGAATTGTCATCAAAGCCTGGTCTTGGACCTTTCATTCTTGCGTCCCGGCCCCATTCATACCCAGACTCTCAATGGTTTCCCTGGTGACCAGCCAGTAAGATTTGGAAAGGAGGAGTGCAGGACCCCTTCCCGCTGCTTGCGGTCAAAACCCAAAGACTTCATCAAGTGTAACAACCACAGCTGGAATGTAGCCCCACTGAATCTCCTTGAAAAGGCATGACTCAGTCCTGATGAAGGCATTTGCACAGAAGGCAACCGTGTACAGTCACTTCCTGTTTGGGCTATCCATACCGCCTCCGCCTGAGAAGGCCTCATTCTTGCTCACATCTTCTAAGGTAAAGTCTGGGCTCCCACATCAGATCTTCCAGTTCTCCTTTCTTTGAGTTTCTCACCCTCTGCAGGAGGAAGGGTCCTTTTCTGTTTACTCTTTTTCCAGGCTTATTTATCTTACCCTGCTAGAGGGGGCGTTCCACTACAAGCATGGACCCTAGCCAGCCTCCAGCTACAGTGAAATCCCTGCTTCGTCTCAGCAAGATCCTCGGGCATTTATGTTTAAGGAAGACAAGGCTTAAAAAGAAAATTTAAACAAAGTTCAGCACGCTTCTCAATTGCGAGGCCTCTTGGAGCACAGGCTGACGAGAACCATGCGCTATGTCTCTTAGGACAGGGAATGATCTAGTGTGTCTCAGACATACTTGTTCCCCAGGAATGTTCCTCATGCACTTTTCCTTATCACTGCCCGCTTACTACTGCAGTTCTGCTGAGCACCTGCCTGGGCTGCAGCTGGGCCCACCTTGAACCAAGCAGGGATTTCACTGTAGTTGGAGGCTGGCTAGAGTCCTTAGACTCTGACCATCAGCCCTTTTAAAAAGTCCCACCATATTTCCTATTTCCGCGGTCAAAACACTTTACTAAGGATTAGGAAAGATTATCACACTAGTAAACGCCCCCACCCCCACTCATCCACCCCCACTCCCCACCTACCTTAGTGGTTTCCATTTCTGAGGAAATCATGAGATCCTGCCTATGAAAAGTCATCTCAGGACCTTCGGAAAATTCCGCAAGGCACCCCTCTCCTCCAGAAGGGAGAGGCTTATTATACTCCTCAGAAAGACCACAGGGGGGACCCACAGATAAGGAAAGCCCTTGCTATTTCACTCCCTAAGGACCAATCAGTTTAAAAGTCACACCGTTCTGCCAACCACATTGTGTTTAGTGGCTGTTGCTCTATTCTACCCCTGAAAACTGTATACAAACTGGCTGAACGGGCTGCCTGGGGTCACCACCTCTCCTTCAGGTGCAAGACGACCCCAACACACTGGAACAATAAATTCCCCTTGCTTTTGCATTGATCCCTGGCTCCATATGGTTCACTCAGAGGGTTCCCAGGAACTAAGACTCCTCAGTCTAACACCTGAAATTTGCATGTCCATGTGGTCGAATTTTTCTTTTAGGAGGGGTAAGGTAAGGTACCATTTTCCAACTTGAACTACATGTTAAAACTTTCAGTTGTACAGCCCCCAAGCACAGATATGTGTGTGCGTTCACACTCACACTCTCATATACACATATATGCATGTGTCACACAGACCCTAGGCATTGGTGTGTGTATGCATGTGAACACATGTATGTGTATCTGTTATGATGACTCCAGGCATTGATGTATGTACATATGCGAACACATCTTCTATGTGTCATGGAGACCCTAGACATTGGTATGTGTATGCATGCCCGTATATTCATGTTATGTTGACCTTAGGCACATATACAAACACATGTATATGTGTGCACACATGCTTATGTGTTTTCCTCTTAACAAGCTAGTGTGCGAGTATAGCTGAGATCCTGGTCTCTGGATACTGGATTCTAAAGTGACACTATCTATCAGTTTATCACATATTTGTGATTCCATTTCCTGGGTGCCACTGGCGGACTAATGTAATCTGTAATTATAATCCCTTGCCAAGTGAACAGGTGGATGATTAATTAAATGACCTTCCAAAAGATATCACTTTTTCCCCTAAAATTAATAGAATTTCACACATTCAGATAGATGTACTGTGAGGATCTCAGCTTAAGGGACGGGGAGGAAAAGATTCTCACATTGACAGTGATAACAGAATGGCAGATGGCCTGGGAATGCATGCGGACAGCAATGTCTGATTTTTATTTTTTAACATGACTGACTTATAGGTTATTTAAATTTTTAAACATAAAGTGCAAGTGTAAAATATATATATAATTTGCATAAGTAATACAAATACCTTCCCTGGCACAGTAAAAATTTTAGCAGTTCTCTCTTGCAGAATTGTGAAGCCCAGGACTATAGAACGTGAGATTTTTAAATAAGCTGGCATTCTTTTTTTAGTAATCATTTAAAAAAAATAATTAAGACGTTACTACAAGAAGTGCAGGCTGTGCTGTGACTGGCAGAAGCATCCTTCAGGAACTCTCAGAGACCTTAAAGCATCTTTCCACTGCAAAGTCATTTGGAAAAATGTAATGTTACCCTCCCTCACAGCTAAAGCAGTCTGACAGTCTTTGCTTTCTGCTGCCCAACCTGTTTACCTTTGTGAAATCCTCGAATAACCAAGATTCAGCTTTTTTTGACTCAATGCTCTCAGAGAAAGTTTTCAGAGCGTCTATGGGGTGCAAGACTGATCCTGCAATACCTTGTAAATGAAAATTTCAAGGCCTACTGTCAAGTTTTAAATGCACCGGCTGTCCCTACAAGACAGTCTTCAATCTGTTAGGGAAAAAAATGTTTTTTTACATACCATCAAAATTCATAAAAAAAAAAACACAAAGATTTTTTGTTGGTTTTGTTTTGTTCTTTGAGAAGGACAAAGACTCACTGTGTAGCCAAGGCTGCCTTCAAACTCAGCATCCCCCTGCCTCAGCTTGTAAATACTGGGATCCAGTTGCCAGCAAGAAACGAGTGAGCTTGAATGTCTCTTTTTCTCTCTTTTTTCCTTTTGTTTATTTTTGAGGCCATATTTTAATTACATTTCTCCCTTCTCTATACTCCTTCAAAATAATGTATTACGCGAACAATATCTCTTCCATCCGCGTTCAGTTTATAGTCAGAGTCCTTTGGGTGTTCTTCAGAACTTCAGGAAGTTGATTTTCCCACCTCACAGGTGAAAGCTGCCTGGAGCGTGCATTTCAAGTGTTTGCTACTGTGGTTGAAGCATAGAATGTCTCCCACAGGCTCACACAGTTGAACACTTGTTCCCAGCTCCAGCTGTTCCACACAGCAAAAGATTTTAGAGCAGGGGACTCACTGGAGGAATGACTGTTCCGAGGTGTGTGGACCTTCAAGTCTACAGCACAATTCTGCTTCCTGGCCTCTCTCTTTCTAGTCAGCTGTGGTATAAGCAAACAGCTGCTACCCTTTCCCTTGGCCACAGAACTGCCTGGAGCCATGGCTTCCCCCTGAATTCTGTCATAGACCCCCGCAACCATAGCCAAATCAGATCTTCCTCCTTGAGGGGCCTCTTGTCAGGAGTTTGGTCACTGTGACAGGAAAAGCACTAATGTTTCTCCAAGAATGAGTCCGAGCCTGTGGCCTTCTACCCTCCTAGGACAGAAAGAAGTCCTTGTCTTTACAGCTTCCTATTTAATCTCCCAAGTTTTAGGGGAACAAAAGGAATTTAGAAGGGTTTGCTAGGGCTAAGAAGGAGAAGAAATAATGTCTTTGTTCCACCAAGCTGTACTCACAAGCTACCACAAACTGAGTAACCCACACTAAGTCTGTTTTTCTGTTTTGTGGATTTGGGTTTGTTGATGTTGGGTTTTGGTTTTGTTTTGTTTTGTTTATTTACATTTCAAATGTTATCCCCTTTCCTAGTTTCCTCTCTGAAAATCCCCTATCCCCTTCCCCCTGTCCCTGCTCCCCAACCCACCTACTCCTGCTTCCTGGCCCTGGCAATCCCCTATACCGGGGCATAGAATCTTCAAAAGACCAAGGGCCTCTCCTCTCATTGATGACCAAGTAGGCCATCCTCTGCTACATACGCAGCTAGAGACACGAGTCTCATCATGTGGTTTTTTTTTTTTGATTGATGGTTTACTTCCAGGGAGCTCTGGAGATACTGGTTAGTTCATATTGTTGTTCCTCCTATGGGACTGCAAACTCCTTCAGCTCCTTGGGTCCTTTCTCTAAATGTTCTTGCTAGTTAGTGCTGGACTCAGCCATCACCAGAGAAGGTTCCCATTACAATGGTCATTAGCGAATGTAGAAAGCAGTAACTGGTCAAAAGCCTAGAATGTATGATGCTGAAGTGAATGACCCTGATGGGATATATAGACCACCCTCTCCAAAGCTCAGGGGAGGTTTTCAAATAGCAAACAGCAAACGTTTATGAGCCAGAGGATAGAGGGATACACAGAGAATAATAATGATTAATAATGTTATTGTTAATATTAATAAATCTTTTGGATATCACATATCCACCATTCTTGAACTAGATTGCAGCCGTGTTTGTCTGCACAACAGGTATACCAGATTGGGTCCTGCCTATCAAGATTTCGTCAGGGATTGGGGAGGGGACTCCTGAGGCCCCAGTCCTCCCTCAGGGACTGTTAGCACTTCATAGTTGCTGGGAGAAGGGCTGTCGTTTTCCTCAGTGCTATAAACCGCTGAAAAGTTGCATATGTTTCAGTAACTACCCCACCCAGGCCCATGCAAACAACCCTAGACTCAATGGGTCATACCCAGTAGCCAGGGGCAGAAGGTATGAAAGCTGGGACAACTTGTTGGGAGGAAGAAATGGTTTAGTGGAAGAGAAAAAGAGATAAGAAGTCTGAAGGAGGGTTAAAGTTACTAAATTTCATCATATATGTATATGAAACTGTCAAATAATTATCTTTAAAGTCTACTTCCAATAATTCTAATTCTGGGGCCTAAAACGTCTACAGTCAAGACTGGCAGATAGAATCTCTGGGTAGAACCACTCCCTGAATTGTATAATTCTGTCTTTCTGCTAAATCCTCATATGGTAGAAAGGACAGAGGACCTCCCATAGCTCCCATGAGCCTCTTTGTTAAAAGCACTAATCTTATCGCCATGAACACCCTGAACTTAATCATGTCCCAGCATGTCCTATCCCCAGAAGGCCACAGCCTTAAGGATTAGGATTCCAACACCCAAAGCTTGGAGGAGACAGGCGTCCGGATTACAGCACAATGCAACTGTGTTCTACATTATCAATTTAAATGTCTTCAGCACAAAAATTTGTCACTCAGGGCAGGACGCAGCTGAAGCATTTTATGCAGCTTTAATGTTGGCGACAACCCTGCAAAGTAGTTATTTTTGTACCCACTTTACAACGGAGGGAAATGAAAATTATAGAGGTTAGGCATTGAAAGTCACACGGCTACAGAGTGGCTAAGTAAGAATGTAATTCCAGGCTACTCTGAGTCCAAAGCTCATAATTTAGCAAAGTCATCAAAAGGCTACACTACAGAAGAACCCAGATGCAGAACACCTACCCCGGAGGAAGTGTGACATGTTTGCTAAAGTGTTTCCCTCTTTAGTTCATATTTAACAAGTTCATAAATAGTTCATATGTAACGTACTTCACATGTCTGAGAACAATGCCACTTAGCTGGATGCAGCTCTACCCACTGACTTTCATAGACTGGAATAAGATTCTATTAAGCCTTATATTTTTCTCTAACTTTCTGTAGAAGAATAAAAAATCAAAGGCACTGTTCATAAGACTCTTGGCTTGCATGTGAATAGTGATCCCTCATAGATACAGAATGTCAGAGGCTATGCCATAGTATCATTAGATATGTGAATTATCTAGAAGTAGAACTGAGGTTTATGTGATAAAAATTGAAAAGCTTAATTGTACTTTTGTTTTCTGTTTGACTTGATGACTTACATACGCCGCCAGATGTTCATAGATGACTTGGAAATATATTTGAAGCATGGCAGGGATACATTTTACTGACACAGTGCTTGCCTAGTATGCACAATGCTTTGGGTTTGATCTTCAGTACTGAAAAATATATGCAGCCAAGATAATTCATGAGTTAATGAATTTAAATTTTTCACAGGATCTTAAAGACTTTCCTAAGTGATTCTAAAGTTTCTAGCAAGGTACAACAGCACTAATTTCTTTTTCAAATATTAATTGAACAAGCCATGTATAAAAGCCAGGATGTTTAAGAAACCACTGCCTGTGGCAATTCATAAGAAGCTATGAAATG